>NC_135526.1:9467438-9472438 GCF_051989575.1 Stigmatopora nigra
TGAGTCGCATTGTGTATGGGGGACTGAAGGTTAAAAAAATCCATCGAGCTGCAAAAATGTAGAAGGGAAGATGAGAAAAACTCCACTTGAGAGAGCAGGCGGAAAATATTTTAAATGAGAGCTCCTAATGATTAAAGAGCTGTACACAGCAGAACCTGTACTCTAATGGAAAATGGCATTGCGTCCGTTTAAAGCACTTTCTTTCCCTTACCATCAGCTGCTTTTCAAACAGTCTTGTTTTTCCTCATGATTTCTTTTCAACGGCGGGCTTAACTTCATAATGTTGGCAGTCCCCCTAGCAAATAAGTAGGTTCTTCTGGTATGCCCACGACAGTAATACCTTGAGATATGAGCTTAATGCGTTGTGGGACCAAGCTCGTATGTTAATTTAATAATATATCCAATCAATTGATATCATAGAAATGAACTAAATACAAATTAATTTGTCCCCACCCTCTGAAAAAACACCAAAACAGGATATTACAGGAGGAAAAACATCCTTTTTATTGGTTCCAATTCACCACATGCGCTCACAAAAGTAACAAATACCTATCTAGTAGTGTTGATCAATAATACAAAAATCTGACATTGTTCAGTACAGACTGACAGTAAAGGAGTGGGCGATCGAGAGAGAGAGAGAGAGAGAGAGAGAGAGAGAGAGAGAGAGAGAGAGAGAGAGAGAGAGAGAGAGAGAGAGAGAGAGAGAGAGAGAGAGAGAGAGAGAGAGAGAGAGAGAGAGAGAGAGAGAGAGAGAGGAGAGAGAGAGAGAGAGAGAGAGAGAGAGAAATAGAAAAAGAGCGAGAGAAGAAGAGAGAGAGAGTTGCTTTTTCTACTCACTACATGGCACACGATTCACTGCGAAAAAAACTACAACCTGTTCGCGTACTCATATTCTACTTGTGTGTGTTTTTTTGCAAGTACTACTCCGGTTTCCTCCAGTATTTGAAACATGGTGGCAGAGTCCTGTAAAAAATAACACTAGATGAGAAATTCTCAGATTAGAAAAAGATGTGGTCACCTAATGCAATTAACTATTCATTTTCTGACTGATAGATCCTCACTTGGGTCGTGGGGGGTGCCAGAACCTAATACGGCTGACTGTAATTCACCATGTTTGCGGCTCACAAAGTAACACATTTATCGAATGAAAATGAGCTGCAATATAATTTGACATTCAGCAGAGACTGACGGGTAACGGAATGCGTTGGACGGAAGAGTGAGAGAAGGAGAGAGAAAGAGAGAGAGAGAGAGAGAGAGGAGAGGAGAGAGAGAGAGAGAGAGAGAGAGGAGAGAGTAGAGAGAGAGAGAGAGAGAGAGAGAGAGAGAGAGAGAGAGTGAGAGAGAGAAGAGAGAGAGAGAGAGAGAGAGAGATAGAGAGAGAAGAGAGAGAGAGAGGGGGGGGGAGAGAGATGGAGAAAGAGAGAGAGAGAGAGAGAGCTGAGAGAGAAGAGAGAGAGAGAGAGAGATGAGAGAGAGGAGAGAGAGAGAGCACACCGATTCACACAAAAAAAACGTAAAAATGCAACCTGCATGCCAGTGCTCGTAGATATCTTTACACGACGGAGATGCAGCGAGAAAGACAGTGTGCTGTTATCATAAGCAGCCCCCCGTGTCTCGTATCTCAAGGCAAATATTTGCTCGGAATTTTCCTGGTATCTCAAATTTCTCGTATGTTGGGGCACTCCTGTGTCAATGTATGACTGTACTTGTTTGACTTTCAACATGTTGAATGACTGCACACTTTTCAGCTGATGTGGCGTGACCGAGTGTTCTCCCCTGCATTTGATTACCTGTCCTCATCTCTGATAAGGACTGATCACCATTGGGGCCACCTCGTTTCATCGCTCGGTTTTATGGCTAACTTTTTTCTGCAGGGCTGCCCGGGGGCTTGCGCTGTTCCATCTGCTTATCCAAAGGTGACATTTACTCCATCTTGTCAAGTGTTTCTTTTGATTTTCTCCCTCACTTATGACCAGAGTGATGGGTTAGTTTAAATCAAGTAACAGGTAAAAAAGCAGCGCTCCCCACTGGTAGGAAAGCAACTGAACATCAAATAAATTGTTCCTCCACACACTTTTCATTGCCCAAAAATGTTGGCATTTTACAGCTTTCGGGCATCATCGTTGTATTTAAGTACCTCTATTTTAGAGTTGAAGGATTGGCTTATAAGTAAATAAGGCTGTGAGTGTGGCTCATTTGCATTTGATGAGTTGGCTATAAAGGCATGGTCATATACTGTGAAACCTCTGTTTCAACGGCATTTTGTTCCATTTTACATACATATTTATTTAACAAAAGGCATAAATACAAGGCGATTACAGCGAAGTAATTACAAATTCACTGGTGAAAATCAGGTCACATGTCGCTGTTGTAGCTGTCCTCGTCATTCACATCACCTTCTGCATCAGCCTCGCGTGTCTGAGTGAGTTCGCGTCCATCGTCGCCAGCGTTGGCTCGCGATTGCTGGAGATGTTGGAAACCAGTCTGAATCAGGCCGGCTGACCTGAAACTGTGGATCTGGCAATCCTTCGAGCCGTTGAGAGCGGTTGGTGCCCGCATGTTGCCAGAATTTAGTGTAGCTCTTCTCGCCGTGCAATATCCAGTAATCATGGAACTGTTGGACTTTGGCCTTGAATGGGCGTTCTCGTAAACCTCGGGGACCTGTGTAAATTTGGTGCAACATCCTGGAATCACGACCACATCAATATGGAGCCTAACCCTAACCCTAACCCCTAACCCTAACCATTTTCTATTTGAACACAACATAACCCTAACCATTTTGTATTTAAACACACCCTAACCCTAACCATTTTGTATTTAAAAACACCCTAACCCTAACCATTTTGTATTTAAACATACCCTAACCCTAACCATTTTGTATTTAAACACACCCTAACCCTAACCATTTTGTATTTAAACACACCCTAACCCGAACCATTTTGAATTTAAACACACCCTAACCCTAACCATTTTGTATTTAAGCACACCCTTACCCTAACCATTTTGTATTTAAACACACCCTAACCCTAACCATTTTGTATTTAAACACTCCTAACCCTAACCATTTTGTATTTAAACACAACCTAACCCTAACACTGCATATTGCGGAATCTCAGAGACTGTCATTCTTCCGTCTAATCGCTTCTGTCAAAATTGAATCTGTTCTTTATAGCTTTGACGTTGAAGGTTCACTAAGTTGTGTGCTTTTGTAGGTTTTGAGATTCCAACTTTTGGATCATTGAACACTAAGTTGTCCTTAGGTATGAGTGTTTTTTTCTCTATAATATTTCTCTTTGCATTGAGGGATTGTTGAGTTCAGTCTGACTCATCTAAATGAATTTGTGACTAGTTTTTCATCACATCAAATAGTCTAAAAGTGTTGTTATATATATATATATATATATATATATATATATATATATATATATATATATATATATATATATATATATATATATATATATATATATATATATATATATATATATATATATATAGAGAGAGAGAGAGAGAGAGAGAGAGAGAGAGAGAGAGAGAGAGAGAGAGAGAGAGAGAGAGAGAGAGAGAGAGAGAGAGAGAGAGAGAGAATGGAGTCATCGTTCAACCACAACAATAGTTTGGCAGGTATGTATACAAGCCATGACCACGAGTGCTGCCACAACATGAAGAAAAATGTCTAGGCGGTAGAATTAAAGTGTCACATCCAAGTGTCAAATGCCACCATTTGGGCAGCTGGGGCACATTTCCAAACTATCACTAGACACCTGTCACACCATAGAGACTACATATGCCTGCAAGAGTACATGTGAGGAATAAAAAAAAGGTGGAAAACAGGAGATGCTTGACAACAATTCATTCAAGCAGCTGTGCAGGGCAACCAGGGCCCTTGAACACCGTTGAGCCGAGCCCACAAGTAAGAAGACTTGCGGTGCACTGACCTTTTTGTTCACACGGTACTTGTATGCATTGTCGCCAGGGACTGGTTTCTAACCTGCTAGCTGCATATTTACATGCGAACTAATGAAGCAATTATTGTCAGGGAAAGGTCACTGCAGGTGTTTGTGCCAAGTGTGAGAGTCCTGATGCTAGATCCTTTTTATTGCCACACCATGTTACACAAAGAAGTCATCTCAGTTGATCTTAATAGCTTAAAATGTCACGCGCAACAGCAAAGTCACTTGTTTATCATCTCCGTGTTTACAATTCGTGGGGCCATAGTGTACTGAGAAGGATATGCAAAACATAGCTAAATTGATTATTATTGATCATTAAATCCTGCGTGTATTGTTTAGTTGTGGTGCCTTAATTTATTCCGTGACCAAACACATGACTCAATTTCCTCAAATAAATACTATTCATTCATGCATTCAACTTCCTTACCGCCAATCCTCGAAATGGTTGCAGGGATTGCTGAAGCCTAACTCACCTGACAATGGACGAAAGTCAGAGTACACCCTAGACTGGTCGCCAGTCAGTCATAGGGCACAGAGAGAGACAAACAACCATCTGTACTCTCAATCATAGCGGTAGCACACCGCCAGCCCACACCGAAGTCAGGCGTGTGAACCTCTACACCATGAGGCGGCTTTTTTTTTTTTTCAGAAGTGCTACGTGTGAATCAATCCAACCCTCAGTAAGTATTTTATGTCTATAAGCTACAGCTGTGACACATAAAAATAATAAATAATAACCTAAAACATGTAAATATAGTTTTAGCAAATAGACACATTTTACTCAAAAAAAATTGTTATTTATACACAAAATCCATCCTCCTTTCTTTCCTCAAGAAGATTTCAATTACTTATTTTTCATACAGATTACACGTGCGTTTCAGGTCCATCAAGAAGTTCTTTTCTATCGCCATCAAAGCTAATGCTGAAAGTCGAGTCTGTCCTGTTGTATTTCTGGCATAAGTTTTGATTCTATTTAGGGCTAAAAATGTCCGTTCGACAGAAGCAGTGCACACGAGGATTGTTACTGCCAAACACACTAATGTGTTC
>NC_135526.1:9477438-9674938 GCF_051989575.1 Stigmatopora nigra
TCTGTCTCCTCGTGCCCTGTGATCGGCTGCCCACCGATTCAGGGTGTCCCCCTGCCTCTGGCCCGAAGTTAGCTGGGATTGGCTCCAGCAACCCCCGCGACACTAGTGAGGACAAAGCTTATACTTTGACTATTGGGTACCCATATGTGCAGTGTCGCCCAATTTTAGTTTGACACAGACTGACAAACCAAGGAAATAGAAAATTTGGGTTGGTGTTCAGTTGCTCTTTCCTGAGTACTCCCAGGAAATGTATCCTCTGCTGAGCCTTCTTGACGAGTGCTAAGGTGTTTGCCGCCCAAGTGAGATCAGCAGAAATGGGGACTCATGGGAATTTGAAAGTTTCCACTCGCTCCACACATTCACTGTTAATATACTGATATAGCAGCCTGGTTCTGTCAGAAGTGCGGGATAAGTTCTCTGGTTTTGGAGACGTTCAGCGGCAAGTTGTTGAGAGCTTCCACAAAGAGTGGGATGGAGCTTCTTCAAAGCAGGCAAAAAAAGTTGTTTACGTCTTCTGTCAGTGCCGCATCTGAGTCTGAAGGAGTCGCAGCTCAGCCCTTGTAGTTGGTGGGGGTCCTTGGGTAGGCATTTTGTTGATTGTTTATTGTGTCCATTGGTAGGGAGAGTAGTAGTAGTAGTAGTAGTAGTAGTAGTAGTAGTAGTAGTAGTAGTAGTAGTAGTAGTAGTAGTAGTAGTAGTAGTAGTAGTAGTAGTAGTAGTAGTAGTAGTAGTAGTAGTAGTAGTAGTAGTAGTAGTAGTAGTAGTAGTAGTAGTAGTAGTAGTAGTAGTAGTAGTAGTAGTAGTAGTAGTAGTAGTAGTAGTAGTAGTAGTAGTAGTAGTACATGTGCCAGCACTAGTGCCACCATTAGTGCTAGCCAGCCCAGGGAGACCATGCAAACTATACCCAGTGAGTAACCCTCAACCCCAAAACGGTGTGGCCTTTCACTAGTGCTCCATTATTTTGTGAATTTAACCCTGGTTGTCAAGAGTTTTGAGATAAGAAGGCATGTGATCTTCCCGCTCTGGTCCTGGCACCGGGGACTGACAAAGATCCCACAAGATTTCAATGATACGACATTTAAATTGCCAAGACTGCTGGAAGTGGAAAACAACTCCCTATTTGGATGTTACTTTCTAAATTGAAACATGCTCTTAATATTCAAATTAACGTTCATTTTATCCTGATGAAAATTAGATTTAAACTGGAGTTGCATGTCAAATCAGATGTACTTCTTCATTAAAACCCTGCTGAGAGACACTCAGTTTTTGTTTTGTTTCTGTTTATTCCAGAAGATAAAACAAACATGCAGCGGCGTGTCAAGAATCAGCAATGACAGTACAAAACAGGTTGGGTTTCTCCTCAGCAATATGTTGATGGTCATCAGCTTACACACCAGAAAAGTCCGTTCCAGTAGCTAACAACTTCCTCTCTTTGCTATTGATTGAGTGCAAAGACAGAAATCTCCTGACAGTGTGAGCGGTATGGCCCAGACTGTGAAGGGATTAGGACAGATTGCCTCTTTTTTAACAGCGACTGTCAAAATAGAAGAACGGAACATACTGCAAGAGAAAAATGCCAGCCAGGAAAGAAAAATGGCGAATATGCAGGGTTAATGTCTTTCTTTACAATCTACAGCAGGCTATTTTACACATCAGGGATTCTAAGTAAAAGCAGCAGCGAGATGCAACAAACTCAAAGTTGGGCCGAGTCATTAAAGCCACCAAGGGAGACCCTATTTGCAGAAACCCCAGAAGGTTAAAAAAAAAAGTGTCAAAAGTTGTTACCAAAGCTAAATGTTCCTCTGGAACACTAAATGCTTCATCTTGGTTTTAGTGGGCCCCTCTAGCATCATTTGGTCCAATTACAGAAGGCTGGTAGAGGCTGTGCAGTGTCAGCATATACCGGAGGGAGGTATTGTGAAGATAGTAAAAATCATGGGCCTTTAACCTGGTTGGTTTATCAAGTGCTATTTAACAAATAAATGTACACGGCTTTCTGCTCATGCACACGGTTGACATCACTTAAGTGTATCCAATGGGAAGAACATGTAAATTCTATCCAAGAAACACCACTTTTCCTCGGTCAATGTCATCATCTCTTGTTTTTTCCTTGGGCTCATTGGATGTCAGGACGCTGAAAATGCATTTTTAATGGTGACTCAAAATTCAAAACAAGCTGGAGTAGGTTCACCGTAGTCTTTCACCTTAGGTGATGTGCGCAACGGGAAATTAACTCACAACAAAACGAGAGAAGGCAAGATATCCTTCTTCTTCTACGTTGAAATATGGCTTCATCTTCAGCGCCGAAGAAGAGGCAGTAGATGACTTTCGCCATTTTTTATCCTCTATTTTCCACTTGTGAGTTTCAGCATAAATTTTGACATTTTCATGAACTTTTTTCTTCTTAATATAAAAAACAGTGATGTATTGAAGCAGGGGATGTTGAAGCCGCAGAGTGGTGAAGGATCACAGTACCGGGTTTTGAAGGTGGAGCTAACCCTTTGATAGACATCTGAGTCGATCTTACATGGATGAAAAACTTGGTGACTTATTAAAGTAAATAACTATTTTAGCTGACTGAAACGGTGCTCAAACAAATAATTTGTCGACTTTTCTCAAGATGTTATTACTCATATGTTATTTACTGCAGAGATGACTCACACCATCGCTGTGTGTAATAAATTAGCCGGTGTATGAAGACTATCCCTCACGTGCATTTACTGCCCCCAATCAGTTCCACCAAGTTTATTACACATCAGCCAGACAAATAACGTTGAGGAGTTATCTGTCTCATTGAATATGCCTCCACTGATGTTTTGCTTGCTTCAATAATTAATGCTTGTGACACTGCGATGGGGCTAATTCAGTTTGTCTACTATCACACCGTCTTGTGGAATAATTTTGGGTTATAGCTTTCAAATATGTTATAATGTGTGTATGTGTGTGTGTGTATATATATATATATATATATATATATATATATATATATATATATATATATATATATATATATATATATATATATATATATATATACATATACATATATATATATATATATATATATATATATATATATATATATATATATATATATATATATATATATATATATATATATATATATATATATATATATACACACACATATATATATATATATATATATATATACACACACATATATATATATATATATATATATATATATATATATATATATATATATATATATATATATATATATATATATATATATATATATATATATATATATATATATATATATATATATATATATATAAAACACATATATACATATAATCTCATTTTCTCAACCACGCAGAACATACAAACTGATTGGACACACTAAATTGCCCTTAGGTATGGGTGTGACTGTGCATGCTTGTCCACTTCCTTGTGCCCTGCGATTGGCTGGCCACAGATTCAGCGTGTCCTCCGCCTCTGGCCCGGAGTCGACTGTAATAGCCACCAGCAAACCCCCCCCCCCCCCCCCCCCACCACCACCACCACCATGGGGTTCAAATCCAGGTTGGTCCACCTGTTTGCATGTTGTCTTGTGTGGGTTTCTCTAGGTACTCTGGTTATATATATGTATAGTTTTCTGTTCTACTCATTGTCTTTGTCTTTCTAGGATTTCCAATGTTTGACAGCAAAATGACAGTTGCATCCTCACACTTTACTGGTATACAGCCGAGCATTGTAAAACAAATAGAAATGTGAATTTCTTGGTGCTTTTATTACTCTTCCCCTGTAATTGACGGTGGATTTGCACAGACAGAAGCTCACACAAACACACACTCTCAGCCTGCACAATACTGTCAGCAAGCTTGTGGGACAAAGAGCCTGAGGACACACATCCTGTCATCAAAGGTCACACACACACATACACATTCTGCCAAAAAAGATGCATGCAGCAGATTGACCTATATTAATAGCTGCCCATGGTTGTCAGCACAATGATTCTAAATCCTAAAGACAAAATGAGTTACCATAGTGACGCATAGGACCCACAACGTTTTGTCTTCAATCTAACAGTCAGAGTAGGATTTGTCAACTTCATGTTCAGTACCATGATGTCACAACCTCTCCTCAGCCTCTGCGCTTGGTGAGAGAAATGGTACATAACTACGTGTTATTGTTTAAAAAAAACAAAAAACTTTGCTTTTCTCTGGGGACCGCTTTCGAAAGAAACTGTTGGAGAGTATCCAAATTGGATTAAAAAGATCAAGATTTCAATTAAAGAAAATTAAAATACATTTTTGGTTGCCATTGATGGCAATAGACATTGATCCATTATGACAAGGACGGAATGGTAGCGTTCGTGTCAAATTTAATTGGTTGTCCATTGCCGTCAATGTCAATGAAACATGGTTACTTCCATGCCAGGATTCCAACTTGAAATGGTTTTGATGTCCATAACTGTCAACGACCATGAATGAGTTAAAGGCTACGAGAAACAAAATAATCCAGAGGTATAAGGATAGTGGAATACATTTACAATGATTTTCACGTTTAAAATATAATTGATTATTCGGAAATTAGGTAAAGAGTGCATATGATTATTCAATCATATTCTGTACAGCGCATCTTCGTAAGGGTCGCTGGAGCCTATCCCAGTTAACTCCGGGTGAAAGGCAGATTACACCATAAACCGCTCGCCAGTCAGCCGTAACGCACGCGGAGAGACAGGTAAGCATTCACATTCAGAATCATACCCCTACCGAGTGGGAATCGATCCAACGCTCGCACCGATGTCAGACGGGTGAACCAACTATCAGGGGGCTGCATATGATTACAAAATAAATATATATTTACATTGCTTGGTAGAAGATTGATACTATCTTCTCCTCTGATTGAATTTTCTGAATCGCTTTATCCTCATTAGGGTCGCGGGGGGTGCTGGAGCCTATCCCAGCTGACTCGAGGCCATAGGCAGGAGACACCCTAAATCGGTGGCCAGCTGTTCGCAGGGCACAAGGAGATGGACAAACATGGAAACTCACACCCAAATGTAGGGGCAGGCGGAGGAAACCCACGCAGGCCCGGGGAGAACATGCAACTCAGCAAAGGTGGACCGACCTGGGTTCAAACCCAGGACCCCAGAGTTGTGAGGCCGACACGCTAACCACTCACTCCATCGGGGCACAAGGAAGAGAATGTTGGGTGAATTTAAGCTTCTTTTTGGAGCCATCTTGTGTCATCTCATATTTTCGTAGTTTGCGCTTTTCTTCTTCCGGATGAATTAGGCAGTAGGCAGGCACCTGGCAGTGGTTGCTAATCTGATTTTATCCAAGCAGCAGCTGGTAATCAGCTTTCAGTCTGTTCATTGATTATAAGGTTGTTTGTTTGTTTCTTAGTTTTCCTAACTGTATCATCTTGGTAGAACCTTTTTTCTTTCTATTTTTGTATATTGATTTGTTACTTTAGTAGTTTAGTTTTGAATTAAGACATTTATCTATTAAACACTTGCTGTTCTGTCAAAAGGTCACAATAGTAAAGAGTACTCACCCCATTAATAGGAAGGGTTGCTGTTTAACATTGAAGAGTATGTGTCACTTGTTAGTTTTGTAAGATTACTGTATTATGAGTGGTTTCGTGTTGATCATTACAAGTGATAACATAGAAAACACAATTGAATACTGATTGAAAATGTATGTATGAAGTCTTTCATCAGTTGCCGAAAATAGATCGATGGTCTGTATCGCCAGATGTCAACTTGTTTGTTGCCATTTCCACTTTCAAAATTTCCAATTTCAAATGGACTCAACGTTCATTACCGTTAATGCCACTGAATACGATGATTCACCTCGTTCAAATTGGACATGTCAATGGTTGTCCAATGTTCTGAAAGTGACAGACAGACCTGTCAAAAGCCTGGAGAAAATCTTCGACAATACAATGAGGAGACACAGCGGTTGTACAGAAGAACAAGAACAACTTGATTTTGTGCCTCACAGCCATTGACAACTCGAGTCTCCCGGGACTTACCAGTACAAGGTCCTGCCTAGAATACTTACAGGCGCGATAGAAGCACATTAGTTAGTTTCTCAGGAAATGGCTGGGGGCTCCCTTAGTCCCTGAGCAGCATTGCCCTATATTGCCACTCCACCAAGATGCACCCCCCTCTCACTGGAGTGTGAGGCGAGTTCAAAGTGACATGTTCCAGAGAGGTGATGATGTTCAGAGACTCCAATGATGTCAAGGTGGCATCAGCAAGAATCAGTGCGAAGACTAGGAGAAAGTGACTGGCCCAAGACGCTGTAAGTAGAGCAGGTAGAAGAGGCGCAGCTAAGGCGCAAGGTTTTGGTAGCCATTTTGGGAAATGAAACGGAAGATTTTTTATGTTTTCTTAAACCAATGTTTCCCAACCACTGTGCCGCAGTATATTGGTGTGCCGTGAGCAATGGTCAAGTGTGCCGCTGGAAATTGCAAGAAGTCATACCTATCAGAGAGAAAAATCTAAATGAATATATCGAGATTAAAATTGGACTATTACAAGGTTAAAATAAAAATATGATGAACGTTTAATTACATATTATACTATTACAAGAGGCGGCTTGGTGGTGAGTAGTTAGCGTGTTGGTCTCACAGCGGGAGACCTGGGTTCAAATCTAGTAACACCTGTGTCTCCAGCAATCCCTGCAACCCTTTTGAGGATGGACGGTATGGAAAATGAAAAAAAATGATTAGATGATATATATACACCATATTTTCTCGACTATACGGCGCATCGCATTTTGAAACGCAGTGTGAGTAACGAGTGCTATTTCTGTATTTGATACAGACAAACCGTTAAAAAAGACACAGGCATGGCAAAAAATACACTAGCTTGAACATACACTCTACACCCACATTCTAAAAACACGTTTTTAAAAAGACAACGGAATCAAAACTGAGTTTGGTTGTACTTTATTTAGCCATTTATTTAGTACTCACTTTATCGTCACCCACAAATCCATCAAAGTCCTAATTTTCTGTGTCCGAATTGAACAATTGTCCAAATGAGTCATCGAAAACGGCGGGTCCTCTCTCTTCTTTCTCAGAGTCGCCGTCATTGCCTGGTGGCTCCACAGAGATGATGCCGCTTTGGCACGTTCGCCCAGGCGACCACAAACCATTCAAAAATCGTAGCGTAACTAGCCCGGCGCTGCCTTCGCAAGCTACCTTCCACTGTTCCCATGCCGCAAGCTACCTTCCACTGTTCCCATGCCGCTCGCAACTTTGCTTTGAAATGACGGCGAGCACCAAATTAGTGTGTTTGCCGTCATACTGGGTGTATTGACAAAATAACTATGTATCCCAGCAGTCACTGCAGACCTAATTTATCACTTTGGAGGTTGTTTTCTACAGTTTCCTAATTTGAATGCTACAGGTAAGATTTTGACCTCAGAGGTTATGGAAAGGAATTATTTAAGTGACTCTCTAGGATTAAAACTGAAAAGTGCCATTTCTAAATTTACAGTTTGCTGCAGGATTTAACTTGCAATACGTATAGATTTTTTTTTAAACTACAGTGATCTCACACTTCAATCTGGGCACACTCCCGTTTCGACATACCTTATGTAGTGAATAGTTAAGAAAATTTGAATATGACCAGTGTCTCTTTAAGTCGTACCTCTAGCGTGTGATCAATTATTTTTCTATAATAACTGTTGCATTTTGAAATATGTCTTCAGGGAGAATGGACTTTAGAGCTTCCAATGTATTATTATGGCAGGCAAATAAGACAATCTCATATATTAGGATGCCGTTTATTGCCTACTCAAAGCATGTAATTTCAGTCCTTAACAGTTAAGTCAGAAATAATAAGATTTTGTGTTTGATGGTGAATATTTATTATTGTCTTCCACAGGCAATCTCAATTTTATTTCAAAGCCAGTGTGAACATGAGGAGCTTGATGAACTCAGCCTCTACTAGCACGGATAACTGCAAATAGAACTTATTTTCTCTCCTCACTCGCATTGGCTCACACAAACACACATGGATGAATCTCACTTAGACAAGCAAATCAACTCATGTCAATTTCTTGACTTGGATGGAGAAGGTGATAAAAGCAGATGTGTGCTTCCTAAAACCCACTGACTCACACATCACCATGACAATATTGTTGGATGTGCTGACATGAAAATAGTATCAGTACATACAGCTTCTGTCGACTGGAACACGAGGAACATTAACTGTTAAACAAGCTTTATGTTGAACTTAATACATTACGCAACTATTAACGGTATGGTAGATTGTGAACAATCAACTTAAATAGTTTAAAAAAATACTGCCAAATTTTATGTTAATCAAAACAAGCACAAATATTTGCCTTTGAACCAAGTACAGTGTTATATTGCCAAAAATGGTCTTGCAATTAACAAAAGTTTGATTATAAAGCATCTCAAAGCGCCTTAAGAATGGCACTATGGCCCTCTATGGAACGAATTCAACTTGCATCTTCCTATTCATTACTGTGATCCTTCCGCACTTTGCAGCTTAAGTACAATGCGTTTTTTAAATCTTAAATATTAAAAAAAAAAACTCCATGCTAAAACTCGCAAGCGGATGGCAGGAGATAGAAAATGGTGGAAATAAGGGCACGCTTCTTCTTCGGTGCTGAAATGAGTGCCACTCAGTGCAGAGGAAGCGAAATTTCAGCATAGAAGAACAATGACGCATCGATAATAGCACAAACAGCTGAAACGATGAACTGAACATGCCAGGGTTCGTCTCATCATGCGTGGGGATGCTGCTGGCTGGCTTCATGGTAAAGCCAACCTTACTCTACAAGTTTGACCGTCGTAATGCATTAAAAAACAAGAAGAAAACCTTATGTTCTAAATACTGGATGAACAACCAGAAAGCCTGGGTCACAAAAGCCTTCATATACTATTTCATCACAAACGCGAAGCTGTACCTCGCTGAAAGGGGGCTGCCCTTCAAGGTCTGGACCTGACTCATTAACCTGTTTTTGTAAATTTATAACGAGCGGAGGAATCATTTTCGCTGTGAGCACCGTATTTAAAGTACTTACAATTTTTATATGTAGATTATATTTAGATAAGAATACATCAGTGTTTTAATATGCTTATAACTGGAGTATTTGATAAATACACTTCATGATAATTGTGCTTCTGTACTTGTATTTTGTATAGGCACAAAAACATGTACTAGTATTGTAGCAATAATAGGGGTGATCCTACTTCACGTTTTTTTTTTATCGCGGTCATGTCTGGTCTACATTAGCCGCAATATTTGAGGGATTACATTATTGAACTCCTGTGTACCAAATACTATAGTTGGTACTCAAACAATATTGTGAGATTGCAAAAAAAAAAAAAACGCATCATAATTATTTTTATGGGTCACAGTTACCAGTGAATACGTTTGTAGACCACCATGCTCGTTTTGTGTGTCACATGAGTCAAGTGACCAGTGGCAGAGAGCACTAACGTGTGGTGACAGCAAATCAATAGTTGATAGTGTTTCTTGGCTTTTAGGGGAGAACTATTTTCATCCAACTGCACCGTCACTCTTCTAAGCAAATCAAATATTTCCATAGCAAAGCAGCTGTGCTTTGCTGACACTCGTTATGCATGCCCACTCACTTAACAAACACACTGTTAATGCGTGCAGAAGCTATTGCAAAATGTAACAGATTCATTTCTCTCAGAAAGTGATCCATAGGACAATAAACTGAATGGATGTGTGAAGGACTTTTCCGGTAGTTAATGGAAATTGTGAAATATATTAGTTGCGGTTTTCAATTCCAATTTGTCACCTGGGCTTTCTGTAAGGCCGTGAGGTGACTTTGATGGAGGAAAGATGTATTGATACTAATAAAAATAAAAAAATACACACAATTTAAGATTGCCTTGACATCATCATCGTCATCATCTTCCATACCACTCATCCTCGAAAGGGTTGTGGGGATTGCTCAAGCTAACACAGCTGTTGCCAGGCGAAAGGCAGACTACAGATTGGTCGCCAGTCAGTTGTAGGGCACAGAGATAGACAAATGACCATCATAACTCACAATCATACGCCACCAGCGGGAATCTAGCCCGCGCCTGCCAGCACCGAAGTCAGTCGAGTGAACCTCTACACCACGAGGCTGGTGTCTTTATCATCCTCATATCGGATAACATGAATTAATAAAACTGTAACTGATGTTGATTGTTAATGTGCAGATTACACTACGTCAAACTCGGCTGTAACAAATTCAGCGCCACCTACAGGAGACTGGAAATTTAATGATGTCCATGTGGGGCAGAGTTGTACAAAAAAAATTCAAAACTGTTCATCGCTAATATATTGTGTCCATGCTTCATAACTCGTTTTTATTTTTAAAAGAAATCGAATAAAATAAGTATAAGTAACATTTTTGCCTCAAACCACTTAATCATACTAGAAGAGTGCAATGTAGAAACATGCTTTGAAATAATAACCATGCGCTGTTGGGAGTTAAATAATGCAATTTCTTGAGGTGCATGAAAAACAACTATGAGAACCTGTAATTCTTAAATTCTTCCAAGAACAACAAGTAAGTTAACTCCCACCAGATGAACAGAGCTGTGGACTTTGGTAAAAGTCATCAAAGCAATTTCTATATTGCAGCACAAATAACATTGCTCCTCACAAGCATGAAAAGCCAGGTGGGCAGCAAACACTGACTTGCCACAATTCTTGAAAATGTGCAGGTGGATGTGTCTAGCCTGCATTTTTTCAGGAACTGTATGACAATGTTATTTTGATTTAGCTAGACAGTGTGTTGATGCATTTGCTCAGTGCTTAATCATCTTACTCCCTCACAAACATATCATGTCTACCTTTTCCTGTTGCCTGGAATCCATTATTTAAAGTGTTTTTTCACTCCGCTCTTCATCCAAATGGCGTCCATCTCTCTCAACTGGTAAATTCCACGGAATTAGAAGGTGGAGACATGAATTATAAGGAACGGCGTTTGCACACAAGCGAAGCCAACCATTTGTCGACAATAAAGTTCGAAGAATAAATGATGGATAATGACTTTAGAAAGCAATCCAATCAGTAAAACACTTCACGTGGCTGACAGCTTCCAGACTCTCGTTGGATTGAATCCAGATTTTGTAATTTAGCCAGTAATTAAATACATAAACAGGCATTTCAAATGTCAGCGTTTATGAAAGATGACTCGCTTTTCGCATTATCAAGTTGGCAATGTATTTGAATTTATTAATGATGAAAATCCATCGAGGAATCAACCTGAAGAATTCCAATAGAAATAATTGTTTGTTTATATATACCCTGTGATTTGCTGAAAACCAGGTCAGGGTGTCCACTGCTTCCTGTCCATAGTGAGTCGGGGTAGGCTTCAGCACCGTTGCAAGCCTCAGGATAAACAGTATATAGAAATTAAATCGATGAACGAACAAAAATGACTTGCTAATCCATAATAATAATAAAAAAAACGGGGAATTTTCTTTCATTGTCTGAAAACACTGTCACTGAGACCTCTTGATTTCTCTTAACAAGTAATCAAACCATTCAATCATTCACTGACCCGCTCGGTCATGCATTTTCCATACCGCGCATCCTCGAAAGGGTTGCGGGGGTCGCTGGAGCCTAACCCAGCTGACCTGGGGCAAAAGGCCCAACCACACCCTAGACTGCTTAGGCGCAGGGTACATAGAGAGATAAATGATTGTCCGCACTCACAATCATACACCATCAGTGGGAATCAAGCCCACTCATGCCCGCACCAAAGTCAGGCAAGCGAAACTCTACACCACGAGGCAGTGTAATTTAGCCACATTATGAGAAGGAAACATATTTCGAGTATTTCTGATGACCTGTTTTTCCTCTGAAGGCAGAACAAAACAAAAGCTTATATTTTGACTAGTTCGTATATAACAGACACTGATGTTTTTTGGTCTTTTTGTTACCTGACACGCTTCGGCGTGTGACTTTCACCTTCGTCAGAGTGTCACTGGTGTAATTGTGAAGCGCCTCAATCAGCTGATGTTCCATGAGGGTGTGATTTACCTGCCAGTATTGGCAGGCAAGACCAAGACAAAATGAATTTAAAACAAATAAAACAAATACTTTGTAGGTGTACTTTTTTCCTTATATTTAGGGCAACTACGAAATATTACCGATTACACACAAACAGGTTTTTGTTTCCAGGAAATTTCAATGTGTTATTGATTTGGTATTAGAATATTTTTGTTAGTGCGTCAACCTCACATCTCCGGGGTTTGTGGTTCAAATCCAGATAGGTCCACCTGCATGGGTTTCCTCCGGGTACTCCGGTTTATTCACACATTCCAAAAACATGCATGGTAGGCAAATTGAACACTCCAAATTGCGCCTAGGTATGGGTGTGAATATGCAGGATTGTCCGTCTCCTTGTGCCCTGCGATCGGCTGGGCACCGATTTGGGGTCTTCCCCCGCCTCTGGCCTGGAGTCAGCTGGGATGTCAGCACCCCCCCCCCCCCCTACCCTAATGAGGATAAAGCGGATCAGGAAATGAGATGAGATGAGATTCTGTTACTTTTCTCAGCTGCTGCAGTAGATGGAGTTTGTTAGTTAAACAGTTACTCTCCATTATGTCAATCAATGTAGGAAACTGTGTATCATTTCAGTATTTTGTTTTGCATAAATAGGTGTACGTGTGCGACCAAGCTTGGTTGTTGTTTTCTTAATTTTTTTGTGCGGTGTGTGGACATTTTTGGGTTAAGGGTTAGCAAGCAGTTCAGGGTATCCCTGCTGAGTGGCCAAAGTTGACTGAGAGAGGCTCCAGCACCCCTGTGACTCTAGTGAGAATAAGAAGTAAAGAAAATGAATGAATGTATTAATTTTAAATATTTCAAAAACATTTCTATTTTTTTATTTACCTTATACAAATGGCCTGGCCCATTTGTCCATTTAAAAAATAGAATGTAACACTTAGTGATAAACGAGGCCAGACAATTAAATATTATCTGCTTTTGGCTGGTTTTAGCGTTTCCTGCTTCTCTATTTTTTTTTACTAACAAACCTTTCATTCCTCTCCTGAAAATTTCATCTCCTGAAGGCAATCATTCCAAGATCCCCTCCAATGTTTACACAGGCGTCCCCTCTAATTTTAGGAAGGCAGGCGTAGGCTGTAATGGAGAGTGACACAATCTAGCTAGCTAGAGGGCACGTCAAAGCGAGGGGGTGACTTGTGTAGTGCTAGCCACTCAGACGGTAGGTCAGACATGTCACATTATTTCCACATTTGGACGAGAGGCTTCACGAGCGTCGAGATAGGCAAGGCTACTTTAATGGAGGCACACCGACCTGATAGCTGGCAGCGCTGTTCACACTAAACACAACACCCGTAATGTTGTCCAATCACTGCCAGTAGAAACTTCTGCAACAATAAGACCTTAAATACTCTTTTAGTGCCAATAACATTTGGTTTGTGACACTAGTTCTTACAAAATAAAATAAAAGCCTGTCGACAATGTACATATTTCAAGATGAGTCAGAAAATGTAATGCTTCTACAATAGTAGTGTCTTCTATTTTTTTGACTGAGCTTATTCAAAAATAAATATTCAGTACAGTACGTACATACATACATTCGTCAATTTTCAACTAACATTTTTTAAAAGCCTGAAATATATGGGACACCATTTGTTCACACGGATATTGTCAGGTTTAAGACCAAACACACAGCCAGTCGTGATGAGAATTTAACTCACTTCATACGAAGGAGGAAGCCAGAATAGCCAGTGCAGGAAAATGTGTCTATCTTCCAGAATGACCGATTCGAATTCCTGGCAACTCCCCACAGACAAACTGGTTTTATTAACACAGGATCATGTGACAGAGACAAACTTTAGGCGGGAAGGTGAACAAAGAAATTGGGGTGTTGTGATAGATAACACCCCCCCTAACTACAAGGAGTCGTGATGGGAGTTACCACAAGGTCGTGCAAAATTCTATTCCAGTGACTGACTACACTATATAAACCAAAAGACATAATAATAATAAGCATAAAATACATTCATACTTCACAGATATGTTCATTGTTGTGTAATTGTTGTACTTTCCAGCAGTATATTTCTTAGTTGAACATTTTTGATTCCATACACAACAACATTTTGCAATTCCGAATATATACAAATCAAAACTTGGGTTCAGTTTAAAGTCTCATCTCATTTTTGGAGCCACGTTATCGTCATTAGGGTCACGGGGGGTGCTGGAGCCGAGCCCAGCTCTCTCTAGGCCACAGGCAGGGACATCCTGAATCGGTGGCCAGCCGATCGCAGGGCACAAGGAGACGGACAACCATGCACACTCACACCCTTACCTAGAGGCAATTTAGAGCGTCCACTCAGCCTACAATGCATGTTTTTGGAATGTGGAAGGAAACCGGATTACCCGATGGAAACCCACGCAGGCCCTGAGAGAACATGCAAACTCCACATAGGTAAACGTGACCTGGATTTGAACCCAGGACCCCTGAGGGCTGTTGAGGCTGACACGCTAACCACTCGCCCCACCAGGCCGCGTCAATTTAAAGTGATGAGATAATAATTGAACATTGTAGGAATTCTCCAAAAATATGCATAATGTTATTCTGTGGCAGTTTTCTAGCTCTAATTATGTTTTGGCAACAGCAGCAGAATGCAGAGACAGATTGTTTGCATTCAAAAAGGCCCCGAAGAAATGATGAAAATAGACAAATGAAAAAAAAAACATAAGGCAAAAAAAAGTTCAGCAACTTTTTTTACCTTCATTGTGCCTTGTCCATATGCTGATCTTAACCACTGCTCTAGGGTTATCTCCCAAAAAATGTGCAGCATTTAATTTAAATAAGGCATAGAATGCTCTTTAATCATTTCTATAGTATTTTCATTAGTAAGTGATGTCCTTTCATCAAAACACCACATACTCTCTGAACTGCTTATCCTCACAAACGTCATGGGGGTGCTGGAGCCTTTCCCAGCTACGATTGGCTGGCCATCGCCTCTGGCCCGGAGACATTGGGATTGGCTCCAGCATCCCCCGCAACCCTAATGAGGATAAAGTGGTTCAGAAAATAACATAAAACACGTTTATTTATTTATTTTTTGTTTATTACCTATTTTATTCATGTCTACAATGTATTTTCTTTTCCCGTGTCTGTGTTTTCTCCTCTACTGCAAAAATCATAATCTAATCCTATCTAATCTAATATTTAACATGTTTCTTTATTAGTCACTGATAGAAAGCTGTTGCAATTCTTTTCTTTTTTGTTGATGAATGCTTCGGTAAGATCATCAGAGAATTTATCGTTCGTTTGTTGTTTTATTTATTTATTAATAAATCTAATTTCATGCAAATTTTAGATAACACATTTCAATTCAGAGGCAGTAAAACTGAAATACGACCTCCACTTTATAGGGAGACAAGGTAGATCATAATTTTAATGATAATAGAATTCATGCTCTAAATATTAAAATAGAAGAATATGAAAACATTAAATGAAAAACTGGTTCTAAACATGCTCCACTTGCGACATAGTGGGACAGTAGAAGGTGAACGTTAAATGATGGAGTGGCCAATATGGCCATAGGAGACCCATTGCAGGTTTCACATGATGTATGAACAAAGAGCAGAAGTCACACTACCCCATTGAACAACATTTTTTCTCTCATTTTCATTTTCAAGCCTTCTTCAAGGTGATTTGATATAGGTAAACCTGTAAATAAAAAGGAGATTGATGCAAACAACGAATAATACAACATAAAAAAACCATGACAAGAGTGGCTAAATTTTCCACCATAAATCTTCCATGTATATTTATGGATTAAGTATGAACTTTAAATTTCCTTTCAGGAGCAGATAGGAGATGTCATGATCCCAGTGTCCATGTCACTCATTGTCCCCCCCCCCCCCCCCCCCCCAACTTCACTTTGGCATTGCATATGATTTTATAAAAGTTATTATTATACTCTGAAAGCTCACAGACAAGAAGCCTCCTTGCAAACGTGTGATTTTCAATTTATTCATTTAATCATTTTCTGAACCAATTTATCCTCACATGGGTCGCGGGGGGTGCTGGAGCGTATCCCAGCTGACTTCGAATCAGAAGCGGTGGACACCCTGAATCTGTGTGATATTCAATATTCTGTTTATTTTTCTACTTCTTTCTCAGAAAATGAGGAGAGAAAACCCTAATCTTACAAGGCACACAAACAAACAGCTATTCACACCTACTTTACAGGTAACATTTTTTTCCCTTATTTGAACTGAACATGCACAAAATCAGAATGTTTGTCTAAAATGAAGAAAAAGTACAAATCCAAACAAAATGTTGAACCATACCACCCAATGTTCAGAAGATGTATTTATTATATCTAATTATCCTCATGCATCTTTTTTACATCTCCCGCTGTTACAAAGCATCCATACTGGAGGCAAGTAAGCAGTGAGCTTCATATTTCATACTAATTGGCAGTGTCCACATACGGCCTGTCGACTGTGTGTGTGTGTGTGTGTGTGTGTGTGTGTGTGTGTGTTTGTGTGTTAAAGTGATTGGGCTCATTAGGACAGACTAAGTACCGAAAAGGCACTTTGCAGTTAAATATGTCTTGTATTGAAAAAAAAACAATGCAAATAAAAATTGTTTAATCTAACTCTGACTCATTATGCATTCATCTTTTCTCTTTATTTCCATTTTAAAGATGTGTCCTTCAAACTTAGCATATGCATTCATTCATTGTTGTGATATCAGATTTTTCTCCTTAAGCCTACAAAGCTGAGAGTGAGAACTATGTGGATTAAAATACAGTAATACCTTGACATACGAGTGTCCCAACAAATAAGAAATTTGAGATATAAGGAGAAATCAAAGCAAATCTTTGCCCTGAGATACGGGACGAATTTGAGATAAGAGCAGACGAGACGGTTACCAATGCAGCCGGCAGATGGCCGAGTAAGCGAGAGACTGCTTATGAGATCAGCACCGCTCTGTCTTTCTCGCCGGATCTCCGTCGCATAAATTTTTTTTTGCATTAGTCAGTGCAGAATTAAGTGAAAAAAACAATGGGTCCAAAGCAAGCCGGTGCAATGATGGGTCGTGAGAAGAAAAAGCATATGAGACTATCGACATTACGGATTGAATAATGGAAAACCATGAGTCCTGTAAACGTGACTGAGCTGGCTCTCCGACGTAAGTAATCTAAGTTCATTTAGGTTTCTGTTATGTTACGTAGTTTTGCCATAGTGTAGCGACCCAAACATGTTGCCGTCAAGTCTCACTACTCATCCGCCGCACACACAGCTGTTCACTGCTACCCTCTGTCTCTAAGGTAAGAACTCCATACAGTACTGTACATAATAATGTCACATTTGATTGCAGATCATAACCACTGAAATAAACAATTTAAAACATGTTTTTCCATTGTAATATCATATTTTAGGTGTTTTTTTTTTGGAATGGGAACGGATTCATCTGTATAAATTATTTTATATGGGAAAATTGGTTTGAGAGTCAATTGACATACGACCTCGGTCCCTGAAGGCATTAAGCCCGCATCTCATTTACTGAAAAGGTATATAGAACAGCATGGCTTTCATAAAAAGCCAAATTTAGCTCCTCAGAAAGCTTAGATTTGGAAAGCTCCCAAAAGTGACAATGGAGCACCTTTGTTCGCATGATGGAGCTGCTCTTCTTTACAAAATAGACAGAAAATGCACAAAGAGGTTTGGTGACTTCATTTACTGTCATCCATCCAACGACACCACTAGTGGGTGACCAGGGTTGGCCAGACCGCCCATCAAAATTAGATAATAATTAGATAGATAATTAGTTAATAATTATAAAATTAGGAACAGAAAATGTAACACAATTGACTAAAGTATATTGGGTGAGAAGTTCGGTCATCCGGCAGGGGCTCGGTATAGAGCTGCTGCTCCCCTGGATCGAGAAGAGCCAGATGAGTTGGCCCGGGCATCTGATCAGGATGCCCCCTGGACGCTTCCCTCGAGAGGTGTTCCGGGCACGTCCCACCGGGCAGAAGCCATGGGGCCGACCTCGGACACCCTGGGGAGACTGTGTCGCTCGGCTAGCCTGGGAACGCCTTGGAGTCCAGAAGTGGCTGGGGAGAGGGAAGTCTGCGCTTCCCTGCTGTAGCTTTTGCTCCTGCTACCCGACTTTAGATAAATTGGAAAAAGATGAGATGAGATGAAATGAGACCAAAGTAGTTTCATAGGCATTGACACAATTTCTGGTCATTTACAACAACAATAGAAGGTTCTCTTGAAATTATGGCTTTTAATTTTGTGTGTGTCAACCTTGGATTGGACAACTTTTATTCATCCCGTATTTGGGAAATTACATTGTGGCAGTAGCAAGAGGGTGATTAGACATAACAGCAAATTAAAAGCACAAAGTACAAAGCAAATCAAAGTAAATTGAATCATCAAATCATTAAGACAAAAAAGCAGCAAAAACACACAAAACGAACAAGAGTGGACGGAGCTACCGCGGCCGTCGGCTGCCGCTTAAACATCGCCATTTTGGTTGCAGTAGCTAAATCGGACTGAAAAAGACGTAAAGTGGGACAAAAACTGGAACCACACACAGGAAGTCTTCCACGAGATGGGGAACTGCTGCAGACTTTGACCGAGGTGGAGAATATGCAGAGTCGCTCCTGTGTTGCTCCTTCTGCTGCGTATTGTAACAGCTAACCCCATGTGTGTGACAGCGTAGGCAAGGCTGGCTGGTTCCAAAAAAGAAGTAGCCGAAAGAAGCCAGGCTAACAGAACAAGAAAAGTTGTAAAAACATTAAAGTATAAAGTACAAAGTAAAGTCAAAAGGAATGTATTAAGAAATATAAAAATGTAATTTAAAAAAAAGATAGAAGGACTGTAAAACATAAAAAACATAAGAGTGTACAGAGCTACTGCCACTGGCTCCCTCTTGAACGGCGCCATCTTGCAATGAACCTTGTAGAAAAAAATATGAAGGCCTTACTGCAGTCATGAATTCATTTGTTCAACCACTAGTCCTAATTAGAGTCCTAAATGGCTAGCTAATAGAATAGCCCTGACTTTGTGCAAAATGTCCCCAGTCAATAACAAAGCTTATAGAGAGAATAATTCACATTCATAATGAAACCACACAGCTTGTGCTGAAGTCATGCGAATCAACCAACTCAATGATCTTGTTTAGTACAATACAAAAGGCATTGCAAGTCAGTCTGGTTTATTTAGTTTCAATTGCATCAGTCAAATCTGGCAGGACAAATAATAGCATGTGAGGCAAACTGAGAGGGAAGGTGAAAGAAAACACCTTGGAGTTTTGTTGTTGTGCATTTTCATCTTTTTTTTCATTGTTCCAATAAAGAGGCTGCTGTAGGGAAGTCAATGGCTTTTTACTTTCATTGACAACACGAAAAAACACCAAACTTTGCAAATATACTCCTTGGGAAGATCTGTGACTTAACTGCACAAATCATAACAAATTGAATACATATTGACTACAACCGACAGTGTGAGTTTACGTCACATTCGTGCTTTTGTTATTGGTCTCAGATTTAGATTGTGCTTATTAACCCCAGAATCAGACCAGGATACTGCATCTATATAGTACATAGAAATACCAATTCCCATCCTGGAAAAAAATTTGATTCTTTCAGATATTGTTGGAGAGTTAAGTGACGCCATTGTGTATTTCCAGCAATGTATGTAGGTCAATACATTATCCTCACAAAGCATATATGTGTGTGGGTTTGCGTGTGTGTGTGTGTCCGTGTGAAGCAGAGCAAGTAGAGCCCATTCATCATCCCTGCTACCTTGTTCAGATAATGAATATAACCTTGACTATACATCCGAGACATGTAGCAAAGGGGCAGAGGTTGCAACTCTAACGTTTACAAAACCATGGCAGGCCCCACAGGCAGCCAGGACCTTAAAGTCTCTTAGCAATCTAACTTGAAATGGTTGTAAGCCAGATCCTATTTCAAACATCCAATGACTTCTCTTCATTTGTTCATTGACTTGAAATACATTAATTTTAGCTACTGCTTATCCTCACATGGATGCTGGTGCAAATCCTAGTTGATAATAGGCAAGA
This sequence comes from Stigmatopora nigra, assembly GCF_051989575.1. Lineage (NCBI taxonomy): Eukaryota > Metazoa > Chordata > Actinopteri > Syngnathiformes > Syngnathidae > Stigmatopora > Stigmatopora nigra. Next base: position 9,497,523 of record NC_135526.1, read on the forward strand.
GGAACCCTGAAGTAGTAGGCAGGATATTGTTTTCTTATTAGACTGTTTCACTTCGAGGGAAAATGGATAGCTATTCAAAAGTTGGCACTTACAACCTTTATACAGCAAGTGTCCATTTGATCATTACAAAAACACAATTATTAGAAATGTATTATATATTTTACAAAATCGTTATACCACTATTTTTCTAAATGAATTAAAGCATTAATTAATGAAAACTAGCTCTTGTCACAACCTTCGTGAGGATAAGCGTTATGGACGATGAATGAATAATGAAAAATAAATAATAATTACAAATAATAATACCTAAATTCATGACAGGGCGGCATGGCAACTAGATTGGTTAGCGAGTCAGGTTCACAGCTCTGAGGTCCTGGGTTTAAATCCAGGTTGGTCCACCTGTGTGGAGTTTGCATGTTCTCCGGGCACTCCCACATTCCAAAAAACATGCATGGGAGACTGATTGGACACTTTAAATTGCCCCTAGGTATGAGTGTGAACGTGAATGGTGGTCCGTCTCCTCATGCACTGCGATCAGCTGGCCACCAATTCAGGGTGTCCTCCTCCTCGGAACTCTATGGTAAAGAAGTGAAGCCGCATAAGACACTCTAATGGTCAACAATAGAACATAGCAAGTGGGTCACGCTCCATGTTGGCCTCATAAAAGTACATCATACTAAAATGCATTCAGTTGTTTCCTCTTAGTTCATTTCCTAACAGGAACCTCCACAGGATAACAAAAGAACATCGCATTCATATTGTTAGGTGGAACATTACATGACAAACTGATGGCGTTCCACTTGCCTTCAATAGGTGCCATGGCAGATACATACAGCAGAATTTTTTTTAAAAATCTTTTGTGATTCATTCTGCTCTGTCTCGTAGACACCATGGTATCCCCATCTATTGTCTATGGCACGAGTCAGTAGCATTCTTCCCCAAAGTCAGCCTGATAGGCTTCAGCACGCCTCGCGATCCTAGTGATGATAAAGCAATTCGGAAAATGAATGAATGGATTCATGACATTAAAATACATTTATTTTTACTGAAAGGGCTGAATAAATGCTGATCTTTCGGTCTCATTGATGGTACAACACGCAGCCAATCACTTAAATGAGTTCTTTTTAATGGTTGAAAAAAAAACTCATTTGCTGTAACAGTGAATATATGGTTGTCAGATGTGTTATAAATATCAAAACAGGTGATTTGTTGAGTAAGTAAGGATCTATTGAGCGTTCTACATCTCTTGGGGAGACGATCATGCCGCATTTGATGGCCATACATGTGTTTGACGGATCATTAGTGGTGATGTGACAGATAATTCTCTGAAAATGTGTTTTCCAGATTGTTACAATCATTCACTTCCTGCCTCCTCTGAGTGTAACAATGCTCTTGCCTTTCCGAGAAAAATCCTCCTGGGGATTCAATCAGGCTTTCTAATTAGAGAGGTTAATCACAATTACTTCAGTTACATTGTACTTACTTAGGAATGAACATAGTTGATATCTTTCTTTCAAGTGTATTCCACCCTCTCTCGTACAAGGCTTTGTATCATACTACCAGACAGTATCCAAATACAAGTGTCATTCCATGTTTTTAAACACTTGGGTCTACACAGAATTTCAGTGACAGTTAAGTGAACCAATTCTGATGGGAAGATAGCAGATTATTCAGTGAGCTTTCTTTCATCAGCGGTATGAACATGTAAAGAAATGCTTAAGTAATGAGATATTTGTTTTGCTAGATTTTGCCTCAGCCAAGGTATCTTTGCTCTCCTTGTGTCTCTTTTCCCATACAGGGATAAGGAATATAATGAGCGCAGGAAAATCACTTAAAGTGAGGCTGATCTACCCCACACTGGTGTTCCAATTCACTCTCCTATTGCTAAGAAAAAAATGTTCTCCGTGTGGGTAAAATTAAACACAGCATCATGCTGAAATCACACAAAATGAAAAATGAAACAAGTGAGCCCTTTTCCCTGAAGACTTTTTACTCCAACACAATCTTTACCTCACATCTGACAATTTATTGTGGTGATGCCGCATGGCCTTATTTCGTTGGCGTCAGAATGTCGCGCAGTGAGTTGAACTCTGATGAAGTGGACTGATGTGATCTGACGTTAGAAGTGATGAATGTACTTCCATAGCTGACCTACCTGTAAGGGTTAATAATATATTTTGGCTGTAGTGGTTCAGTAGTCTCATCTGTCATCTCGTTTTCTAAACCGCTTTACCCTCACTGGGGTCGAGGGGGGCGCTAGAATCTATCCCAGCTGACTCCAGGCCAGAAATGGGGGACACCCCGAGTCAGTGGCCAGTCGATCGCCGGGCACAAGGAGACGGACAACCATGGAAACTCACACCTAAACCCAGGTACAATTTAGAGTGACCACAAAACCTATCATGGCTGTTTTTGGAATGAGGGGGTAGGCCACAGTACCCAGAGGAAACCCACGCAGGCTTGGGGAGAACTTGCAAACTCCACATAGGTAGCCCGATTTGGATTTGAACCCGGGACCCCAGAGCTGTGAGGCCAATGTGCTAACCACTCGCCCCACCAGGAGAAAATGTTCTCAGTGGTTGATTAGTTACTGACTTAAATGTAAGGACTTAGTGACAAAACCAGATTGATGAGGGTGAGAAAAGTAAACTTGGAAAATAAAAAAAAAATACATACAGCAGAATCTTTGAGATTCATTCTGTTCTGCCTCCATAGACACCATGGTATCCCCATCTGCTGTCTATGGCACAGGTCAGTCGCATTCTGGCTAAACATCTGTCTAGTTTCATGCGTACAGAATAGGCCTAAGTGATAAGATCAAAGTGGTCAAATGAAGCTCGGAAAAGGAATATACATTGTCTTCTTTGTTATTAAATGTTTTAGACCAGTGGTTCTTAACCTTCTTGGAGCTGCTGAACCCCACCGGTTTCATATGCACATTCACCGAGCCCTACTTCGGTATAAAATAAAATGGGATTTTTTTCTAAAATTCAAACTATGCAAATACCTGGTAGCACTGTTTGGCAAAGCAATGTCATGTGATCTTCTGCAGCCATTGATGGTCAAGCGGAGCATGCTATCGTTAATAGACCTAATGAGTCGATGCGTTTTGACCTCCGCGGCAGAGGCTCCACCGAACCCCTGAGACCGACACAGCGAACCCCTAGGGTTCGATCGAACTCAGGTTAAGAACCGCTGTTATAGACAGAGGACACGGCCCTCTTTTTTAATTTGGAATCGGTGGAAATGACTGTGAGGACTTCATCAACCCAAAATATTTTCTTTGCTGTAAATGAATGTTTCACAATTTGGTCAATATAGTATATTCTCATCTCATTTTCTGAACCGCTTTCTGAAATGTGGAAGGAAACGGGAGTACCCAAAGGAAACCCAAACAGGCTCGGGGAGAACATGCAAACTCCACACAGATGGACATGACCTGGATTTGAACCCAGGACCCCAGAGCTGTGAGACCGACGCCGGGCCGCCCCAATATAGTATATTGAACAGATTTATTTACGAAGCCCTATTTATAATATTAGATTAATTGCAGCTGCATGCGGCCCGCCAGATGAGTGGTTAGCACTTTGGCATCACAGTTCAGGGGTCCTGGGTTCAAATCCAGGTTGAACACTCTAAATTGCCCTTAAGTATGAGTGTGAACGTGAATGGTTGGTGATCTCCTCGAGCCCTGCGATTGGCTGGGCACCAATTCCAAGTGTCCCCTGCCTTGTGCACAGCTGCCAACCTTGGTCGACCCCATTACAGGAGTACCCTGGTCCCATTTCCTGAGTATTTCTGAATTGAGTGTGATTCATGTAAAATCGATATAAAATGCAAAACAATACAAAAATTGGGACAATTTAAAACAAACTTTTAATATCATGTTTATGCATTAATGTATTTATTGTGTTTTGCAAACTACTGAATAAGTGCATCATAATTAAAAGTATATAAAGTAAATAAAGTATCATTTGTTGATCATTTATTGGCAAATTCAAATTTGTTTTTTAGCTGGTTCCTTACCCATACTTGCATGTCCAATGTGCAAATGTCGGCCCTTTTGTGGACGGCGTCAACATGGGATATTTCGTCCAATAAGAAGCAATAAAGTTCTGCGAGTGTCTGGACTTCTTAAAAGTTTTGTCCAAATAGCGATCCATTTTGCGCTTATCCCGAGGAGACATATTGATAAGTGCTGTGTACTCCTACTTCAACTTCCTTTAATACAACCCCGGAATTGAAAGGATTTGTTTAAAACAAAAGGCTGGTGGTTTAGTCAGCCTTAATAAGACTTACTTCCCTGATTAAAAAACGAAAACGAAAATTCTGAATCGATTACCACGCTGAAGTTGCACACATCATTAGTCAGAACTTGTAACTCGAATGATTGAAAATACACTCGAGTTACCGAATTCTTCCGGTGCTGTTTAATCAAGAGGGCAGAAGCCGTAGCGATGGTGTGAATTTTGAGGCATTTAAAGTGGAAATTTGGTACTTATCCAAAATGGTTGCTTGAAAACAAAATTTAAGTGTCTGTGGGCAAAGTTGAGATGAAAACGACTTGACAGTTCGCTTAGCAAATTTGACCTTCCATTAGCTGATGTTGCACATTTAGAGTAACCACTGCACCATCAAGATGAAGATATAGATCACATTGAATTGTATCACAGCTAAACTTTTCAATTAAGCACATTTGGTTATCAAAAGCAATTTTTCCTCCTTTTACTTCATCCCTTATCGAGCCATCTTCTCTGTCACACACTTTTGGAGGCTTTGATAACGTCATGAAGTATGATTTTTTTATATTCCGCTCACTTGAATAACCACATAACCACAGTTGCCTAAATGCACTTCAATTTCATGGAAATTGGTTGCCCGGGGTTTGTCCCCTCGTCTATTACCGTCATTTGCATTTCCACAGTATAATAAAATGTGATAAGCCACCCAATGCTGTTTTGGAGTTTGTTCATACCTTATTTCATAGCAGTGCCCACTTGAAATGTGCAGGCATCCTTGTGAGTCAACACTTAAGATCCTTATTTCTGTCTGTCTGACTCAATGTCTAGCGACATTTTCAAAAATTGAAAAGGTGGTCATTAAACTAAAGTACTTTTATTCCTCACTGTATGGACCCCCCACCCCCCACCCACCCCCGCAAAATGTAAAAAAAAAAAAATTTAATACAAAAATGTATTTATATATATATATATATATATATATATATATATATATATATATATACACATATAATGTTTTGTATTTTTTTTACGATCTTAAAGCTTAATGATAAAAAGATTTATGTGTGTATCATGGTATTATTTTGCAAATGAATAACTATTCAAGTAATGGATTAGATCATATTAATTAGAGTAAATTAAAATAAAGCCACCTTTTAGACCTGCACTGTGAAGGAGAAGTGAAAGGCATTATTGGAGGAAACCAGCACATTAGATTATATCGGGACAATAGAGTGAGTGCAGGAGTATGTTTTAATGGAAGTGGGATTTCGCACTGAGCCAATGTTAGGATATTGCGACTCCCCTGGTAGTGTGATCTGAAAAAAGGCCATGTTTACAGACAGGTCAATGAAAAACACATGCCTGATGGGTGTGACCAGACGAGTGACTAGTCAGATCGAGTCAGTGTTGTCCTTGTACAAATGCATGTGGAAAAGAACAAGATTATAATTTTAGCTAGGATCTTGACCATTTATGAGCACCCTGGAAATTTCCTTTACTGAAAAATCTAGCATAGGTTTAGAGGTCCTTTCTGGTGCCAGTAAAATTTAAGGGATATAGGGAAAGCCTGCCCGCTAGAAATATCAGTAATTGAAGTCTCCATTATTCACTTTTGTTTATCCCAGGTCGAGTTATGGGGGCAAACGCGGGGAAACCCAGACTTTCCTCTCTCCAGTCACTTCATCCAGTTCAAGATCCCAAGGTGTGGCCAGAACACCTCACCAGGGAGGTGTTCTAATCAGATGGCTGAGTCACCTCATCTGGTTCTGGACATGATAATCAGATTTCAATACACCTAAATATTTTTGCCGCATCCTTGCGGCACCAGTAACCTAAACCAGTAACCTAGTTTTATCCATATATAGAGATATACTCTATACCCCAGCTTGTGATTGGCTTGTAACCAGTCCAGGTGAACCTGCTTACCTAACCCCACTGGGATAAATCATAATGATGCCAACCTCTATAGAAAAAAAAATGCTCGACACTAACATGCTGTATCTATTTTCACCAATTTCAATCATCAAGGTGTTGAATTTGAAACCTTTTTAGTGAATGGGTTTATAGGGTTCACTGCAAGAGTGCCTACAATTAAACAGTCAGGAAAACGATCTATTCACTAAGTCACAATTTGTCTTGATTTTTCATGGCTGTTCAGTAGAATTAATTTAGGCCTCACAGACTTACAACCACTCTTATCTGTATTTAAGGAAGCATCTCAATGAATTGACGACTTACTAAATGTCTTTGAAAAAAAGCAGCAGCCCACTTAAAGTCTGCAAAGGTGTGCCGTTACTTTCCTGTTTATCAAATTCTCAAAGGATGACACAAGGAGGTTGTCTGAAAGTCCCAAATGATATTTATATATATTTTTATTGAAAGTACAACTTTGCTTAATGGCAATGTCAATGTCACCTTGTCATTCAGAGTCCCAGCATTCACCTTCAACAAATTAAAGCTAAGAACTCAAATGTCATCTCATTTCATTTTTTGAACCGCTTCATCCTCATTAGCGTTGCTGAGGGTGCTGGAGCCTATCCCAGCTGAATCCAGGCCTTAGGCAGGGGACACCCTGAATCAGTGGCCAGCCGATTGCAGGGCACAAGGAGACGGACAACCATGCACACTCACACCCATACCAAGGGGCAATTTAGAGTGTCCAATCAGCCTACCATGCATGTTTTTGGAATGTCGGAGGAAACCAAAGTACCCGGAGAAAACTCACACAGGCCTGGGGAGAACATAAAAACTCCACACAGGAGGACCGACCTGGATTGTAACCCAGGTCCCCCACTGTGAGGCTCACATGCTAACCACTCAGAAACTCAGTTTTTGCCCTAGAATTCAAATCAAGGAACAGCAAATTGTTTTAGGACGTATAAAGCAATAGCCAGAATATAAAAATGTATACGACTGGTTTTCCTACATTATTTTTATCTATAATTTGAATTCAAAAAGGATTTAATATGGAGGATTCAGCATGGCAGATGACTCACTCTAAACCTCCTCTGGTCTTTAGACGATAACGTTGTAATACATAATGTTGGAGATTTTTCCCGTTAAATGTCCTCTGCGTCTTCACTGCATGCCTTCATCTTTGTGACTTTTTGCCACCTAACCGGCTATGCCTGCACTAAAAATATGTCAACAAATATCCTTCTATAGATACATGACATTAATGACCATAAAAACAATGACTTCAGAATAAGGAATATGAGGAAGGACAAAAGAACATGATCTAGTGGCATACATTGCGCATTTAAAAAGGACAATTTCCGTGACACAGATTCATGATGGGGTGAACTGAGCACTGATAGTATTGTTCCACTCTCTTCTTCTAATTAAATGCTATGTCTGACTTTTTTCCCAAGAGGAAATGAATACTTTGTTAGGATGTCTCGTTCCCACTTTTTATCTCTCCGGGGGTCGAGAGCCATAATGTCCGTAGCAGAATACGGGGCAAAAGTACAAGAGGCATGGGTGTAGACTTAGACCTAGGACAAAAACAAGAAGTCATAGATCAGGCAAGAAGAACATGAGGTAACGCGAGTGTGACAGGCTGAAGTGTTTAAGATATTGCTGTGTGATGTAAAACTAGTTTTGGATTGGATGGTTATCAGTGTTCGATTATTGATGCCTTCAGCCAAAGAGCAAAAGTAACATGCTAAAGCATGTATCGGTGTTCGATTATTAATGTCTCGGTGCATAGAGTTTGAGACACGGGAGCTTTTCAGTCATTATAGTAAAAGTTGGAGTCAAGACAACACAACTGACCATTATATGATTATTTCTCCCTGTGTTTAAAGCAAAAATGCAAATGCAGGGTGCAACACGAGCAGGTACGGACAGTAAACTGATTAAAATGATCCAACGACGTGGTCAAGGTCTGGGTGGATTAAGTTGGTCCTTGATTGTGATGAGTACAACCTGGTGTTGATTGACCCATCTGCTGCTGAACCTGTGATTGGGTGACAGGCGTATCCACCCAACTGTCTAGGCCTGAGCTTGACAGCAGGTGAATAAGTGGAAGGAGGAAGCCAACATTAGGCAACAGACAAAGCACACAAACACATACACATGAACACACATCTAAATAACTTTGAATTGGGAATTAAAAACCACTTACTATTATATAGAACTGCAGTATCAGACATGGGTGGATTACAGTGCCACTTCGTCATTTCATTTGTAACAATAATTTCAAATATATATGAAAAAAAAACATCCCATAGGAGGCCAGCAGACTGTAGCGAGATTGACAATCAGGACCCAAGGCTGAAATATATATTTTTTAAAACAACAGGTACAGGACATTTATTGCGGTGTTGGGAAATTTTGTAACTTGAATTTGATTTTGGAACAGTAGTTTGCATATCAAAAGGGTTCGTCACCTGAACATTTCATATGTAGAAGCACTTGTAAGTAGAGATAACAGTGTATTCATTTAATATTAAGAAGCAAAAACTCACATAATATTGAGAGAGCCAAATTAACCAATTGTGACTTCTTGGGGTTTTTCAACATTTCATTGGGAATGTTCCCATATTTTCTCTCCTAAAAATGTCTTTTCTTTCCGAACTTTGAACATCAAACTCTATAGTTGGATTGCCAGAAGCCATTTTAAGGTCACAGATCCATAATCTTCTGTCACAGTTGATGAAGAGTCTAAATAAAATGTGTTGACTGGAGCAGTATCACAAAAACACCACACATACACGCTTACATAGCTCGCGCTTATCATTCATAGAGTTACAATTACGGGAACACGTTTGCTTTGGATATCCCTGGGGGGCTTCGTCTCTTGTAGTATCTTTGGGCTGTCATTGATTGGGCTGGTCAAAGAAACAAACACAATGGACGACAATGACTTAGTAAATAATCTGCTGAAGTGTAAAATTGGAGCATAAATATTTTTTTTATCAGACGTTGTTCTTTCAGAAAGCAGAAACTGAAGTCGATACGTTAATTACATAAAAGTTGTAAACAACAGCCAGATCAAAGTCATGTGGCACACCACAGACTTTTATTGACATGAAGGTTTATTGTAAAGTGTCTTTCTAATCAACACTACTCAAAGATTTTCTTCCAACAAATTTTAGAGGTACCTCTTTAATCCAATCCCACAAATGAATCACATTCCATCAGATACGCATATAATTTCTTTTTTTTCTAATGCAGCTTTTGTATTGGATTCCTTTATTTTTTGCTGGTATCTCTAATGCGGTCCTTTTTAATTAAAGGGGGGCATTTCTGCTGGCAATTTTTGAAACTTCTTCACAACATCAGTAGTCTTGCAGTCAAGCAGCTCAAAATTTAAGATACATTTCCTTGACTTTGCCGCAAGTGATCGCATTTCATTAACATTCCCAGTTCCCTCAACTCCATATTGCTGCCAGGCCCATGCAGTGAATTTGTATGTATCCAAATTGTTTTGCAATCATGTTGGATGAACACCAAGAGGAATGTAAATGCTCCACAGGGACGTGGGAGACAGGTTGAAAAATGTCTAGGAAAAGATGATGCACAAGAGGCTGCACACATGAGATAGACGGGTTGTCAAAGTTCTTCAAAGAGGCACAATGATTTATAAGGAAATTTGATGAATGTAAGGCAAGAGAGGGAAGATCGATGGACATACACAGCCATTTCCCAAATGGTCTCTGTGATCTAGAAAACTATATTTTTCAGCTCAATTTTTTGTTGTTGTTTTTCATGTTTATGGGTGTCCCGGCTGGCCGTCGATGCTACAGTGGTTCTTCCGCATGACTTTGGTGTAGGCAGCCTATGTTCGATTCCCACTTGGTGGTGGTATGACTGTGAGTGTGAGTGGTTGTTTTTTCATTGTGTCCATCCGCCTTCTACCAATGGAAAATGGAAAGTGTGGGATTACTTTTAACCATCCTCCCACAAAATTGGAACAAAATTGTTTTTATTTTTATCTAAATTAATAAAATTTTGATTTTCAAGCCAAAGAATCCTTTCTTTGGTCGCAGTTTGGGGAAATTTCAATCTTTTGCCCATGTGGGAGTAATAACATTGACAAATAGGGATCAAATGCACCATTTAATATAATTCCTCTTTGCTTAGTCACCACTTACACAAATTTGCAAGAACACAATCTAACAGCAGGTGAATGTCCTTTTTTTATTGCACTTCACCTGATTGATTGGGCTATCCTGTCATTTTCAGCCCAGCAAGACATTTGAGACACAAAGGAAGTGTGTTCTTCAGACGCATTGATTGGCTTCCAGCGTGTTTTACAATCATAAAAGATCACTAAAGGCACTCACATTGATGAGGTGTCCCTCTACTACTGCCGTGTTAAACACAGAGCTGATCACTACAAATGAGTGATTCTTTAGTGCTTCTGCGTCAAACTGGCCAGCTTGTGTGTGGCTTCCGAAAGTAATTCATGTTTGTGTGGATACATATATGTATATATCTCATCTGATCTCATTTTCTGAACCGGTTTATCCTCATTAGGGCTGCGCAGGGTGCTGGAGCCTATCTTAGCTGACTTCGGCCCAACCTGAATCGGTGGCCAGCCGATCGCAGGGCACAAGGAGACAAACAACCATTCACACTGACTCCCATACCTAGGGGTTATTTAGAGTGTCCAATCATTCTAACATTCATGTTTTTGGAATGTGTGAAGAAACCAGAGTACCCGGAGGAAACCCACACAAGCCCGGTGAAACATGCAAACTCTACATAGCCAGACTGACCTGGATTTGAACCCAGAACCCCAGAATTTACTGCCTGGATTGCTATAGAAAATGGATGGATGACTAATTTAATAGAAATATGCCCACTGTTTCAGTAAGGTGAGCAGGCGTCGGGAACATTTTTGACAGAGAGAACCATAAACAATTCATATTTTATAACGTTAATTCTTTAGAGCCATTCTCAGAAATGAAAAGTAAAAATATACGGTATCATAATAGAATGTGTGAGTTATTTTTGTCGTTTCACCCCTTTTAAAGTACAAAGAGTCTCTGAATTCTTTTGACAACATTGTTATGCTGTTGCTAATCAATCAGTATCAATGAGATTATGCATGCAGAAGAGTAATGAAAAACAAAATTATGATTAAAGTGGTGCTAGAAGTAGTGTCAACGCCAGTGTTGACGTGACGCTCCTATTGGTGCGTTTGGAACTCAGCTCTTTCACCAGTGATTTCCATATTTTACCTCACAGGTAAGTGGAGAGCCATACGCACCCATGGAAAGAGCCACATATGGCTTTTGAGCCATAGGTCCCCTACCCCTGAATTAAAGGGTATAAAAAATGCATTTGGATAGATTTTTAGAAACTACATGACACTTTCTCCAAATTTTAAAAGTGAGACTGCAGTGTGTTTCTAATTTTATGAAGATATATAAAAGTGTGAATGGATTTAATTTCAGCAAGTTCTCCTTATTTAGCTTTAATGTCATTTTGTTTTAGATAAAGCATTGTCTTTAGTAATGTAATTGCAAAGTGTGCCCTTATGAGCGCAATAAAATCAAAATACTTTCAACTCAGGCATTCATAATGCTTTTTACCATGGAAATTGCCCTAGCACAATTTTGTCTGTTTAATGTCAATGTCAAATAAAAAAAAGAGAAAAAAAGGCAAGGTAAAATAATCTATTTATGATAATCACAGCATGCGTCATCTGCTCAGGACTCCAGAAAAAAATGTCTGTTTGGACAGAACCAAATAGCTGAGTGGGTACTGGTTCCGTTACATAAGCACATTTCAGCATGCACACACATATACACACAGACAAACAGACACCACATTGTATGTTTATGTGTGGTTTTTTTGCCTGCAGTCTATCATTAACCTTGACTATCTTTCCACTCTGACCTCTCTGTCCAGGATTGCTTGAATATCCATGTATGTGATTTGGCAGCATGTCTATACTGCTACAATCAGAATTTTAACAACAGTGCACTGAGTTGCCTATTGAGCATAAAGCACATTTTGGGAATCCTTCTTGATAAACACATAAAAACACATTTCTTACATATAAGCCACCTCCGCCTTTTAAACATACCCTTAAAATTACCTTAAAATTGTTGAATTTTATAACTTCTCTCGTATAAGATGCCCCCGGAATCCTAATTTTATATCTGTGTTTGTAAATGCAAAATATTAAATTATTCATTTTGAAAGAAATAAGCTATCTTTTCGAGAATCTCATGCTTTTCAATGACAAAGTTAAGACGGCCATATTGGTTCTAATGTCAAAATTTCTCGATTCTTTCGATGGTTCATATTATTGCAATAGTTGTCACTTTCAAACAGAAAAGAAAAAGAAAAAAATTCTAAGCAGAATTTTGTTTTATTTCATAATCACAAATGTAAAATAATTTCCTTTCTGTGTTTCAAAAAGGTGTTGCCTGCACGTAGACAAATTCAAAAAGAAATTATTAGGAAGTGTGTCTTTAGCGGTCTAGTGTTTAGCAAGTCTCTAGGTGCAATAACAGCATGAGATGCACATTACGCTGGTAACAATGCTGATATTTTAATGATGTATGGAAAGACCCTCAATCAGCCTTAGCAATTACTGGGATGTGGTGACATAGTAAACCCTACAAACGCAAAGCTACCCCTGTCTGGCCAGTCAGAGCACATTTAACTACGGTAAGATGGCAAAACCCTGAGCGAGCAGTGGCAGGCAAAAGTGTGTGAGTTTTTTTCAGGTTTTATGCAAAATATGTATTTTTTTCTTTGAATTTCATTCAAAGACGTCAAAATAAATTTTGTTTAGCGTTTCATCTGTTTATCTTTTCTCCATGTTGAAATAAATGACTGTATCGGTCGCATTGTCTTGCATAATGGCGTTTCCTCTTTGTCACCTTGCAGTGTTGTGCATGTGAAGTCTAATTTATACACATATAAGTCATACTGGAATCCTTTTTTTGAGTGACAAATACGGCTTTTATGTGAGAAAATATGGTTAAGTGCAAAGAGAATATGCACACTTACCACTGATACATACACCTGAGCTGTGATGATGAATACAGACCTGAAGTGTAAAGAGAATTTCTTAACCTTTTGTCCAGCCCAAGAAGAATTTTTTATTCTTTCTGGGCTTTCGTGGGTTTCATTGTGTTTTCCGCCTTTGGCCCGAAGTAAGCTGGGAATCGGTTCCAGCACCCCCCTTGCGACCCTAATGAGGATAAAGCGGTTCAGAAAATGAAACAAAAAACTATATATTTGTTAACATCCATGTATGCTTCTTAGAGGTGTAGAGGTTTGATGGTGATTTGAGCAGAATGCATTCAGCATCAAACCAAGATATTAATATTTAAAGTCCCAATTTTTAATTTAGCTACGATGCCTGGCTCAGATGGCCAACATGCACTTGGCTGGGCACAAATTTATATATGCTTGGACGGTGGGCAGAACTATGCACATGGAGTACTACTTTACAGCTCATGTTCAGAGGGTTTATAAAAATTATGGAATTCAAATTTTATTTATTTTGAACATTCATTCATTCATCTTCCATACCATCCATCCCCAGAGAGAAATGACCATCTGCACTCTCTCTATCATACCACCACCAGCAGGAATTGAGCCCGCGCCTGCCCGCACCAAAGTCAGATGAGTGAACCTCTACACCCCGAGGTGACCTTATATTGAACAGTTCAGATTTAATCCCCACCCACAACATTTTGATATTAATCTACATATTTGAGAATAGAATTTATGAAAGTTCAAAAGTACATGTGTAAAATATAGATCATGTCTTGTTCTGAACTGCGCTTTATATTTTCATTCTATTTTTCTTTTGCATATATAATGAATATAGATTTAAACAATGCGATAAAATACACAATAATAAAATACTACTTTGCCTAAGTCTGCTTCCTTGATGTGTGACTTTATGGAGAAAATATTGCAATTCAAGGAAATCATTCAGTCTAATTTACCAAATGATTTTTGTTGCTCTTTATTCAATCTTCAGTATAATTCTCATGTAATAATACCCATTTTGGACATTTACGTGTTTACTTTTTATGCTAACACATTTGCAAAATACCACATGTCACATTGTCTGTGTGAAATTGCGTCATATATATTAAAATAAAGTTCACTCAGGAGCAGGGTTTTGCTTTTTTTTTTTGCTATTTCTACTTTTTACACTGCTATACATATTTAGCCCAACAATGTAGTAAATATACAAGTACAAAGATTAATCCCATCTAAAATGTTGCGATAGCTGTTCATTTATGCCACAGCAAAGAAAACGCAAGTGTATGTCTTATTTAGGTAACAAATTAGCCTGGAGTTGTGGTGGTGTATAGAAAGTGGTGGTATAAAACTGTATCAGCTGTCAAGTGGCTGTCAACTTATGTAAATGCAAATGTGAGGCAGCCGGAACAGCTTGTCGAGGGAGCGTGAATTGACAAAAAATAAAAAGAGAGACAAAAGAGAAAGACCATGTCATTGATTCAAATCAATCCACATCGATCCACAACAGTGACCTAATCTTCCCCTAGCCAGACAGTGTCAAAGGTACAACATACACACATGTATTTTTAGTAGCCATTGTCCTCATTGGTGAACAAGTCAGTTAGATGCCTTGATAAGAAATGGACTCCACCCTGGAATGTGCACAACTTTGCTCTTCCGCGGCGTCCAGCTGTCTAACCCGCCCACCGAGCTCGATTTTCGGTTAAAGGCGTCGGCATTCCCCATAATGTCGCCTGGAGCTTGAACTTTGAAACATTTCTGGGAAATTCCAACCTCAGCTCCTTGCCATCCAATCAGCTGAGCGAGCTCTATTTTCGGCTAAGGGCGACGGCATTCACCATAAGGTCGCCTAGGGCTCGGATTTCCGAAAAAAAATCCACACTCACCGAGGCTGCCTGCCGTCCAGATCACCCACAGAGCTCGATTTCCAGATAAAAGCGACGGCCACCGTCCACTGCGTATCCATTTTCTACTTTGGGACAATTGAGTGGCAGTCGCCCGTCTTCCGCCATTTTTTTCTGGCGAGTGGAAGATCGGGAAGTGTCTTCTGCTTGCGAGTTTTAGCATGAATATTGACATTTTTATTTTCATGTTTCGTTTGGATATAAAAGAAATGCGATATACTGAAGCCACGATTGTGGAAGCTGCAAAGGGGTGAAGGATGATAGTACAGTAATACATTGACATATGAGTGCCCCGACATAAAAGGAATTTGAGATACGAGTAAAACGCCGAGCAAATATTTAGCTTGAGATACAAGACACATTTTGAGTTATGAGCATTTGAGATACCCAGGTAGCTAGTCTTTTTCACCGCATCTCCCATGTGCAAATATCTCTACGAGCACTGGGCGGAGCGTTGCATTTTTTCCATGATTTTTTTTGTTAAGTCAGTGCAGAAATAAGGGAAGCACTAAGACTCCAAAGCAAGTGAATGAAGGGTAGTACGAATAAAAGGCGTATAATGACGATCGATATTAAGCACGAAATAATTGAACAACATGAATTGTGTACGCATAACTGAACTGGCTCGCCAATACATATGAAGAAGCAGGAAGTTCGCCTGGAAAGCCACAGAGGAATACATTAACCTCTTTGCCTTGGTTATTTGCAAGAAGGTTCAAATTTAGTGTAACGTAAGATTAAAACTTTTTTTAAGTGTGTATATAGGAATCTAAATTAATTGAAGTTAAATTTAAAGTTTATTACGTTACGAGCACATCCGTCAAGTCTCTCTCTCTCTCTCTCTCTCTCTCTCTCTCTCGCTCACACACACACACATCAGTCAACTTTCCGTTGTTTTGAATAATGCCTTTTTTTATTATTAAACATCATAACCCCTAGTAATTTGGTACTCTGTAGATAAATGGTGAATTACAACCAATAAAACATGTTTTTCCAATTTAATATCCTGTTTTAGTGTGGGGGAGGGGGTTAAGAGGGTGGGAACAAATTAATTTGTATTTAGTTCATTTCTATGGGAAACATTTATTTGAGATACGAGCAAATTGACATAAGAGCTCAGTCGCGTAATGCATTAAGCTCGTATCTCAAGGTATGATTGTATAGACAACTGATTGCACTCTTGTTCACACCTATGGACAGTTTATAGTCCAGAAGTGCCCTTTTTTTGGTGGTCCGTTTTCAAAATATTTGAACGTTGCAAGGCCTGACGTGATATACTATCCTTTTATTTGTTAAACTGAAAATTATGCAAAAGAAAAAAATATAGTTTTTTTATTTTTAAAAAAGTGTATTCTTATTTGATGCTATTGAAATTTCATCTCCATTGCCAACATTTCCAGTTGAAATTATGCAAAAGGAAGAACACTCAGTAAGTCAAAGGCAACAAGAAACAAGAAACAAAATAATTTTAGTAAAAAGCTATTGAAGAACATTGGGAAAATATATGTCATTCTGAAAAGATTATTTTGCAAAGCAATCCAGACTTTTTAGGGGAATTTGCGCAGTTCATCAGCAACATGTGCATAAAACCGCAGTAGATAAAAAGTAATGTTTTGCAATAACAACTTGGTCAATGAAGGATTTAAACAAAAAAAGTGTCTCAGTTCACTCCGAAATGTTTTTGTAAAGAAAAGACAAATCCTATATTAACTGAGAATTACATCATGTCTAATTCTTCAGACAACCTAAAACGAATGGAGAGGAAACTTCCGATACCACCTGAATATAAAACAAAAATCTGAAGCCGGATATCACAATTACAAAGCAGATATGCAAAAGAAAAGATTCATACATATTTATTTATTTGTTATTACAGGAAGAGCCACATTAACTATATTTTGCTTAATACAATATTAAATCTGTATAGTCTTTGACATCAATTTCATGAAAGAACACCAGAAACAAGTAAATAAATATTCATAAATATTCAACGGCATCCTGCATTTTGGGCAAGAATGAAGGAGAAGATAAACAAGCATTTGCTACAGTTTTCATTTACGATAAAAGCACTTGTGTTGGTCAGAAAAGCAGAAAAGTGACAATTGGAAAAAAAATAACATCATATTCTAATGCATAATCCGCAAATCACTCTCATGTAAATACTGCCATTAGTGTGTTTTTCTGGTGTTAATTTAAAGGAGCCAGTACAACAAAATTCTGGTGCTTTACCTTTGGTCATTAAGAGAGTGAGAAGTAGTCCCTTGTTTTAAGACTGGCAGTCAAAAATTGTCGCTTTGCTTAGGTTGTCTAACGTCTGTTCTGATTGGTCGACATTTCTCTGTCACTATCTCCAAACTGGAGGGCATGTGGGATGATAAAAAGATACTTCTTACTAGAGGGGGCTGCCGTCTGACATCCCTTGTCTCCCGAATCAGGGTTGTGATGTGTGCGCGAATGACTCATCAAATTATCAAGGTGAGGCCGGGGGGCTTCAACATACAGCCGAAATATACCAAAAAAGGAATTTTCCGTTTTAGACAACATTTAAAAAATATATGCAAACAGGCAAATAAGAAAATGGCAAAGCAGGGAACTCAGAAATTCTTCTTCTTTTTGAGTTGGGTCATTTGATCTAATGTTTTAAATTTATTTTCAATAACAAAAACAATATTCTAATTTGAGAAATTGGAAATAGATGACAAATATTAACTAAATTGGGGATTGAAATAAGGTAGCACAGT
Source organism: Stigmatopora nigra (assembly GCF_051989575.1). NCBI lineage: Eukaryota > Metazoa > Chordata > Actinopteri > Syngnathiformes > Syngnathidae > Stigmatopora > Stigmatopora nigra. The sequence continues at coordinate 9,515,379 of NC_135526.1, forward strand.
AGATAACAGGAAGAAAACATACAAAAAATACACTGATTAATTCCAAAAAAAATGTCGTCATTAGAGTGGGACCTCAGAAGAGAATACATAAAAATAAATGTCATTGAAATTTGATTTTTTTTCCTTGGTAAAGTGAATCCAATTAATGTTTCTCCATTTCATTGAGTTACTGCAGTCTGACAATATGCACTAATTTACCCAATAATAGAACAAAAAAAGTGTTTTAGCTTCTTTGGAATTCCTAACAAGTGGGAAATAAAAATGTAGGATTGACAGGATTGGATAAAAACTGATTAGAATGTGAATAGATGTTGGAGGACCTCTTAGCTAAGTCAAGCAAATCAACTTCACAGTTTTACAGTCATCTGGCATTGTACAAAATGGAACAAAAACATTGAAGGTTAAATACTGCCAACTGGGAAGATAGACATTTGATGGTGAGGTAATATACCACGCACAATAATGTGGCAAAATGACGTGTTGTGTACTGCAAAACATAGAACCTGCAATAAAAACATACACAAAGATCTCCCACTGTGGATGATGGAAGGATATTTAAGATATTTCCAAGTTTTCTCTCGTGTCAGGATTTATTAGTTGTAAGTTATTAAATGAACAAAACCACACCCAAATATAAAAATAAAATCTTAATCTCTTCTAAACGTTCTACAATGGCCTCGTGTTTCTAAGTTTCTATTCACTTTAAAAAGAACTGCATTAAGATCCCCTTAACATCATCTTTAGAGCATTAACAGTTCCTCCCGAAATATCGGCAAGCTTTGAATCAGTGCCATGAAACCAAATACAGCAGAAAAAAATTGGGCCTTGTCTGTTAAATATTAACTTTAATGGTGTTAACATCTGGGAGGCAGCTAAGGGAAAAAGTGAGTGAGTAGAGTGAGAAGGAGGAAGAGAATGTTGTCCGAAGCACTTTCTCCGGCATTCTCATTCCTCCTGACACACTGTGCACGTGCTCTGATTTGGTCTGACATCAGATCCTCCAAAATCGAGGGAGATATATGAAGTAGTGGCACTCAAAAGATAATTAGGGCTGTTTGAAATTGAAATGAGCTGACAGCAAATGCCTGCTAATCCATGTTCAGACAACAGAGCAGCAAGAGAGGAGGACAAGGCAGAAAGGACAATGAGCTGCTTGTGTGCCACATATTGAACTACAAGCTCCCAACATTGCCCGCATGGACAGCATTGGATTTTCCAACACAGGAAAATCAAATGCCGCATTCAAGAACAATTGCTTTGTATCGGATGGTCTATCTCTTCCCGTGATTAGGGCAACCTTTTCAGCGAACACTAACAGACTATGTACTAACTTGTACCCAAATACTTTTGAATCAGAGAGATATATTTGAGCTCTACTGCAAGAATACACCAATATATCAACCCCAACTTTGGTATGGCTTTAATGTGTCAATATACCTTGTTTTCTTTCATTTTGGTGCTTTGTGCGATTTTGGTGACAGTACCACATTGTTCCTCCAGAGGTGAGTCACTCATAAACTAATATTCACTGATTTCGACCGCGTTAGTTTACGTGTAAGTGAACGTCAAATGTAACTGTTCAAGAATGTTTTTTTAAAGCAAGCTGGGCAGTGGAGGCCAAAGCAACCTCTAACCCCAATCTAGGATGTTATTTAAACCAATCAAAGGGATTACATGGACAGATTAGGATTAGCTTTATAGTAAAGTGAAGGCTCCCCAGAAAGTCAAGAGTTGGCAGTGAGTTATAAAATAAAATGAACAAAACCATTCATTTATTCATTCATTTTCTGAACCACTTAAGGGACGTGGGAGGTGCTGGAGCCTATCCCAGATGACTTCAGGCACCAGGCAGAGAACATACTGAATTAGTTGTCACCCAATCGCAGGGTTGACAACCATTCATGCTAACATTCATACCTAGTAGCAATTTAGAGTGTCCAACCAGCCTACCCTACATATGGGAGGATACCAGAACACCCAGATAAAACCTGCACAAGCCCGGGGAGAACATGGAAACTCCACACAATAAGGACCCACCTGGGATCGAACACTCAACCCCAGAATTTTGAAACCGGCACTAACTACTGGCTCACATGGCCGACATAAACAAAGCCAAAAAATTTAAATACTAAATTTGTTTTCTATAATGAGCAACAGCAAAAAAATCAAAATGTTACAAGGCAATGCATGACTTGTTTTTTGTGATTATTTTTTTTTTTTATCCAAAAACATTTAAAATGACCACTTTTTATTATCAAGATATTTCAGGAAACCAAGCTCAGTTGTCATAAAGAATTACTTTTATTGTGTTAATTACTACATGAAATTAAAATTTTAAAAAATATAAAAAATTACATTAAAATGTTCTCAAATAGTCACTACTGACTTGAAAATTGTTTTGGCCTTCCTTTCATGTTCACAGTTATGCGTACAAAATTTTGCCTCAATGATTTTTGCTCGGAATTTTAACCTGAGATGTTTGTGTTTTTGCGCTTAGGTCAAAATGAAATCAATTTTAATTTGGTTTCGTACAGAAATGAATTGCAGCATTTCAATTAGAAATTTCTTTTGGCATTTTTCGGCAATTTAAATACTTTTTGCTACTGACCGTTGGGCTCGGTCTCTGTTCCTCGTAAACAGGGAGGTTCACTGTTACATCAAAATTCTAATTTATTAGGATTTTGTCTTCATAGAATCCCATACATCATTCATTAATGGTTTTTCAAATGACATTGATAAAGAACACCGTATCATTTTACATTATAACAAGGGATTATAACGGCCATCAGAACATTACTTTGAACCTGTTTTATTGAATTTAAAAGCCAATGTCAATTATCAATTGAACATTTTATGAGGAATAATGACATATTAAGCGCACTGATTGGTTGTTGTCACCAGACTGAGAACGCAGCATGTTTCCAAAATTACTGGGAGATCTCAGCACGTCTCCAGGGTCAAACCATCTAAAAAGTCTAATAGTTACACACTTTGCGAAAAGGTCAGTCACCTTGATTGTGTTTAAAATTGAGTGCACTCTTCCTTCTTCATCATGTTACAGATTTATATTGTTTCATTTAGCAGATTTTCATACATATTGGTAGTATGTATTTGTTTTTATTTCAGAAAAACTTTGAATGTGAGAAGCGAAGAATCTGAAGCAGAAAATCCACCCCTAGTTCGAGATTAAGAGAGCAAGAAACTAAATGAAGGTAGAGGCTCGAGTTTTTTAATGAAATGTGGTATCTGGAATAGTCTTCTTACTCTATATATTACGAGAAAGGATAACAGGGAAGTCGATCAATAAATTTCTGGGACATTTTTTTTAAAAAGCATTCATGGTAACAATCTGGTACCGAGTGACCATTATCACAAACATGACACTTAAAAAGATTAAAGGTAACACACCACCCATCCTCGAAACCGTTGTGGGGGTTTCTGGAGCCTAACCCAGCTGTCTTCGGGAGAAAGGCAGACTACACCCCTAGACTGATGGCCAGCCACTCACCGGGCGCACAGAAAGACAAATGACTATCCGCAGTCCTAATCATACCACCACCAGAGTATTAGTCGAGTCCACGCCTGCCCGCATCAAAGTCACATCAGTGAACCTCTACATCAGTGTTTCCCAACCTTTTTTGAGCTGCTTGCATTGAAAAAAATCACAATCAGAAAATCTTTTAACTTAAAACTATATTACTCTATTAACAGTAGTAATTCTCATCAAAGTTTTATCAGCAGGAATCTCATAAGCCTCCAAAATTATTCCAAAATCAAAATTTTCACCCTGACCTAATGTCACCAAAAGTTGATGTCTGCGGACCCCGAACAACCGCCATGTTTTTAATCATATCATTTTATGACTCCAAATATGACTTCAATCTCCTAATATTATGTTAAAAAAAAGATAGAGCTCCCATAGACTTTACATTGGCAAAAGTTGATGTCCTAGAAACCAAACAACTTCTGGGAGGTGTTAGAGAAAAATAAGCAGCAAATTGACTATTTCACAATTTGAATCTTGTAATAGTACAATCTGTAATTTAACGTTCATAATTTTTGATTTTAATCTTGTAATACTGAGTCAGCGGTAGCTGAACCGCGAAGTAGCGAGAGAACACTGTATTTCTATTTTAATCTCGTTATTTTCGTTTTCATTGTTTTCTCTGAATATTCTACTGAACATTGCGGCACAGTGGTTGGGAAACACTGATCTACACCACGAGGCGGCAAACAAATACTGACGATCTTTAATTAGAGCAATTTAAACACTGCCAATCAAAGTAAGGACATTTTGTCTTTAAAAATCTCTATTGATTATTTAGTGGTGCGATTTTCACTTTCCTTAAATGGGAGGGATGACTGCACATTACATGTCACCAAAATCGCATAACACAAAACCAATGGTAAATTTGAAACTGCAATGTAGGCACCTAGCTTCTTGTTTTTCTTCCTCGACAAATGTAAAAAAAAATCAGCATGTGTGCATTATAATTGCTGATGTGCAGTGAATCCCCCACTGTTGGCAGTCCAAACATTTTCATTGGCCCAGTACAACTTTTTTTTCAAAATTAACCTCTGTTCCTTAACACTAAGATTTCATAAAAGGGCACTAAAGTGCAGACAAATCAGTAAAAAGGGGACTTTTCCAGACAATATGGAAAGCAGCCAATAGGTAACTTTTTCAGCAAAGAACAAGAACTTTGTTAAACACAGAAAAAAATCACTGAAATTGTAATTATTAAATGACCAATTGCAAATACACACAAGTTCACTGTACATGGCTTTTTAGAGACTTTAGGCTGGTTAAATATTAACAAAATAAAATGTAAAAAAAAAAACCTCCTTTTTCCAATATAGTTACCAAATACGAGTGATTCTAACCCCGCAATACTAAATTTAAAAATCCACACTGACCTATAATCTTTTGGCTTCCTGCAAAGGTTTACTATCCAAAGAAATAAGCCCTAATCTTACTGCAATTAGGAAACATAACAAGATGTCAACAGCATTAAACAACACATTTTACTTACATTTTTCTACATTTACTCTGCGTTATGTACTGTTAAAGGTCCATCTTTTTTTGCAGAATGTAACGTACGCATCTTAAATATAGAAAACAGCATCCATGTGAATGTGTGAATGGCAGCATTCACGCGTCAGAATTTTGCAGTGTGTTTGCGAGAGATAAAGTGCCTTTTACTTGGAAACATTCAGGGTTTTTTTTATGTAGACAGTCAGAAGGTCCTGCATGAATTAACACACTCACTATATCGCTGTCAGGCAAGATGTCTTGATCGAGTATTCAACAGGACATGTTATGCTGTCCATTTTGCGTTATGGGGTTGATCTTTTCCAAAGTGATCTCCATGTCACTGTCTAAATTCCCCGATACTGCCGGGTAAAGATTGTCCAAGGCATTGTTTACTACACCTACCTCCATCTCATCCATGATGCTTCCATCCAGCTTCTGTAACTCCTCCTCCTGACATAGGATGCTGTGGGGCATCACACAACCCACCGTATGTTGTCCCTCCTTTGGAATGTGGCTTTTTGGCTGGTACGCATCGGCGTTGTTGTTGATGTTGAGGATTTCAATGTTGTTGCTACCGGGGCAGAGGCGGTGGCAGCCTAGCAGGATCGAGAAGGCTTTGCGGAAGTCGGCATTGAAGGCGTAGATGACGGGATTGAGCGACGAGTTGGCCCAGCCAAACCACACAAACACGTCGAAGGTGGTCGGGCTGATGCAATGGAAGTCATTTGCGTCGTCAGAGAGGTTGGTCTCGCAAAAGGGAACCATGCAGTTGAGGATAAAGAAGGGCATCCAGCAGCACACAAACACGCCCATGATGACTGAAAGCGTCTTCAACACTTTGGTTTCTCGCTTGAATGACATTTTGAACGAACTCTCACTTTCCATGGTGGACGTGTTGCCCATACTGCTGTGGCGGTTTTTGGCACTCTCTGCTGCCCTCTCTAGGGCAGATATTCTCCTTATCTGTTTTTGGGCGATGCGGTAGATGCGGGTGTACGTGACAATCATGATAGCCACGGGGATGTAGAAGCTGATGAGCGACGAAGAGATGGCATAAGACCGGTTGAGGCTGGAGTCGCAGTTGTCTGGTGGTAGCTCGGCTTGGTATGTTCCATTTAAATTGGCGTAGCTCGTGGTCTGAGCTTTGTGCCAGTTCAGTTGAACCGGAATGAACGAGATGAGAATGGACAGCGTCCAGGCCACGCTAATCATCAGACACGCCACTCTGGGAGTCATTTTACGCTCGTAGCGGAATGGACTGGAGATGGCCCAGTAACGGTCCACGCTGATCACGCAGAGGTTCAAGATAGAGGCGGTGGAGCACATGATGTCGAATGCCACCCAAACATTACAAAAGGTGCCGAAGGGCCAGAAACCTACTATCTCTGTTGCGGCCTTCCAAGGCATCACAAGGATGGCCACCAGAAGATCTGAGATAGCCAAGGAGATGACGAAGAAGTTGGTGACCTTGGAGCGCAGGTGCCGGAACTTGGTGACAGCAACGCACACCAGCGTGTTGCCCAGTAGCGTTGTGAAGATGAGGAGGGAGAGGAAGCAACCCGTCAGAAACCGTTTGGAGGAGTCACGCTCGAGTACCAGCTGTCTGCCGTCTTGAACCGTTGTGAAATTGTGATCCATTATTTCAGCGACACTTTATCCTGGGTGGGTGGGATTTTAGGGATCGGGGTGGGGAGGCGTGAGCCGTCACCCCATCACATCCCCCCGGCCCGCTCCAGCCACGCCAGGAAATTCTCAGGACCAAAAGGTCGGCCGTCCCCTATCCGCTTCCCCCGTCGCCCATAGGCACCAGGTCGAAACCGCCATCCTCGTTTTCGCCGTTGAAAAACTTGGAAACAGTCAACAATCGACTCACATTGGCCCAATCAGAAGCACGTCCCTCCATTACATGGTGCATTAAAAAAAATGCAACAAAAAAAGGCTGTTATTACTATACTGTCAACCTTCTGGGAAAAGTCCCCAACCAACTGTGTCGAGTCCTGGCTGCTCAGTCCAGTCATTAACCTTATATAGCACCTAGTCAATAACGGCTATCGACGGCTTTCGCAGTACATTTATCTGATTTGTTTAATGGTACTCCAGGCGTTTCCACTTGACTATATTGGGCCCCTGGATCGAAACCCACTGCTGCTGTCTGTTATATTCCTCAATGTCTTTCACTGGAGATTGGTAAAAGCCAGTCAGTGCTCCCACCTGGATAACAGTTTTAAAATAAAAAAAAGTCAGATACTTATATTATGAAAAAAAATTAAGTTGAAAGCACATGTTTTTTTGAAAGTGGCAGCCTGTCATAATCCTCCATCAAGGTCATTTTACCGAAATGACAGTCTTACCTTAAATGTTTCCTGGTATAGTTATGTAAATCCATCCATGATATAAAGATATTTGGGAGCGTGATGATGTTCTGGCTTGCATTCTTCGGCGTATATTTCAGCGTGCGCCTCGCACCCACGCGTACATTTGCGCTCCACCGTAGACAGACCTTCTTTTTAACGCTCCAATTATATTCCTTGTTCTTGTTATTCTTTGTTTATTTCTTTGTATTTTCGGCAAGGCGATCCTTTCTTGCTGTCTTGGTGTCTTGGAGGGAGTGGGATCAACTGTGGGGGCTCACCGTGAGGTGCGCGTGTCTCTCTCTCTCTCTCTCTGCTCACTGCCGCACAATCCCACCATCCATGGGGGTGAGGAGGGGGGAAGAGTATGAGTGAGGAGGTGGAGATAAGGGCAAAAACAGCACAGAGGCACCAGTGTAATCTATTCCATTTATGACAGAATTTAGCACCTCAACTTTAATCATTATGCTAGCGTGAGAAACACACCACCCAACCATACTTTTATTGGCGATGTAACGACATTTTTAATAAATAAAGGTCATGCTCGCCCTTGCAAGTTCCGGCATACTAAGTCTCTCATTATATTCATGAATATGGCATTTGTTGTGGTATTCTGACTGCCACTAAAAGGGACTGTGATGCTACAAAGGCTCAAAAAGGTCTGCAATTAACCTGGAAAATAAAATGCACAATAGCGTCGTTTAGTGGACATAAAAGGCATTAATATTTACTTGTGGTTCAGAAAATGAAAAAAATCTATATAATATATATAAACAATGTTGTGATATATATATATATATATATATATATATATATATATATATATATATATATATATATATATATATATATATATATATATATATATATATATATATATATATATATATATATATATATATATATATATATATATATATATATATATATATATATATATATATATATATATATATATATAATATATATATATATATATATATATATATATATATATATCACAACATTGTTATTTACAACAAAATCATTATAACAAAGGTATCTATTATAAACAAATAGACAACAACTACAATACCCTTACCTTTCTGACTTGAATTAGGAGCTGCTAAACCTTAACCAAATTGTTGAACACGTCCCCTTTCAATTGTTACATTTCTGAACAAAGCACGTCCTACCCAACAGCACTCTCTATCGGTCACAGGACAACTCTAACATGTCCTGATGTAATTTCTAAACTCAAAATTGTACACCTTTATGTAACATTTAGAAAGAAAACAAAATACATTTTATATATATATATATATATATATATATATATATATATATATATATATATATATATATATATATATATATATATATATATATATATATATATATATATATATATATATATATATATATATATATATATATATATATATATATATATATATATATATATATATATATATATATATATATATATATATATATAGAATCAATTGATAGATCATCAATAAAAATTCATTCATCTTCCATACCGCCCATTTTCAAAAGGGTTGAGGGGGTTGCTTGAGCCTAACACAGGTGTCTTCGGGCAAAAGGCAGACAACACTCTTGACTGGTCGCTAGTCAGTCATAGGGCACACAGAGAGACAAACGACCATATGCACTCACAATCATACTGCCACCAGTGGGAATCGAGCACACACTTGCCCACCCCAAAGACAGGCGAGTGAACCTCAATAGCACGAGGCAGCATCAGTTAATTATTATTATACATTATATTAGGTGTGCCCTAGTGAAGAGTTAATGCAGTTCTTGGATCAAGGGACATAAATGGTAGGCAGGTTGAAGACTCTAAATTGCTCCTTGGTTTGAGTGTGAGTGTGAATGGTTGTCCTTCTCCTTGAGCCCTGCGATTGGCTGTCCGACAATTCTGAGTGACCCCTTCATGGTGCCCATAATTGGCTGGGATAGCCTCCAGCACCCTCCGTGGCCCTTGTGGGGATAAGTGGTAGAGAAAAATAATTAACACCAGTTAATTATCTGCTACCATCCAATGAATTTATAGTTTAGCATTCAATTGTTTTTTGGAGGAACTTTCCCTTCGTGGATCCATTCACTCCTTCGGTTCCTGTTATGCCTATAAATTCAGTATTTTGATAGCAAACCTTTGACTTAAACTTATTTTTGTGATTTTGTAAAACCAACCTATAAGATACTGTCTATTTACAAAAGAAAATAAAAAGATAAAAGAAAACCCTTGTAGGTGAAAAATAAAGAATGCACTTTTTCTTTTAGTAGTTTCACATTGTCACAAAACACAATTTATTTTGCTGTCCATAAAAATCAGTCAAGATGTACAGTGTTCCCCCGATACTTTGCGCTTCAGTTAACGCAGACGCAGAGCTTTGCAGATTTTTTTGGGAAAAAAATACAAATATTACAATGAAACAACATATTTTACAGTTTATTTTTGTTATAACATGAATTTCACTCTCTCTACCCGTATTCTATATGTTGTACTGTATATAGGGGGTAAAAAAATGCGGGGGGGGGGGATTAAATTCAAATTAAGCATTTTGGAAGGGAAATCCCTACTTCGCGGAAATGCACTTATCGCGGGTGGTCCTGGTCCCCATTAACCGCGATAAGTGAGGGAACACTGTACTACATTGGCAGGGGAATTGAGAACAATGCTTTGAAAGCAGCTGGTAGTGAAGGACTGTGTAGATGTATGTCAATTATTGTGCATAACCTTTTAAACACAGATTATCCTATTCCAGGCTTTTGCTTATGTGTTTCTATGACGTTTCATGATTAGGCACGTGTTATGAGAAGTGTGGGTGTGTATGCGTGTGTAGTTGACTATGTTTTGTAAAAGAGTGTAATGCATGTAGACAAGCCAAGTGTAAGAAGCCTGGCAGACACAACGCCCACATTTCCCCACAGCTCGGAGCCAGGCTATGCGTGCAGCCACCCAAGTTCAAACCACGACCACACTGGATGCAAACAGAAAGCGCACACACAAGCCAGCTCACACACACAAGCAGTCATGCAGGCTAATTTATGTCTGCTCCAAAAAGCAAACAAAATACAACAGGGGTAGAATAGAATAGAGATGTGGATATGTTTTTTAGGGGAGTGTTTGATTTGATTGGAGGATGACCTTTAACAATAAGTTAGAAGAGACAATTAACTTCTGGTACTATTGAATCAAATTTCTGCAAGAATTTATGACTTTTCGTGTTGACCATTGAGTTTCACCGGCTTCGCATTGAGTAGCTTGTTTCCTTTCAATTACCGGCATTGGCCCCTAAGGGCGGTCCGGCAGCAGAGTGGTTAGCGCGTCGGCCTCACAGTGGGGAGACCTGGTTTCAAATCCAGGTTCGGACCTTTCTGTGTGAAGTTAGCATGTTCTCCCCGGGCCGTGGGTTTTCTCTGGGTACTCTGGTTTCAACCCACATTCCAAAGAGATGTATGGTAAGCTGACTCGGACACTCTAAATTGCTCCTAGTTATGAATGTATGTGAGCGTGTCCCTTTGTGCACTGCGATCGGCTGGCTACCAATTCCCCACCTAGTGGCGTGGAGTGTAAAGTGTACCCCGCCTATGGCCTGAAATCAGCTGGGATAGGCTCCAGCACCCCCTGCAATCATTTTGAGGCACATCATTCCATTAAAAGAACACTATGCACTTCAGAAAACGAGTAAATGAATAAATAAATGAATGAATAAATAATGTATCTTCTCTGAGGTGCTTTGTCTTGTGTTATTTAGCTTCCAGACATGAATACTGAGCATATTCTCTTGTTTCAACATACATGCTTCCTTAAATCATTCAGATTTCAAATCTTTGCTGAAATGAATAGGGTATTTCCTCAATCTTATCCCGTCTCCCCCTGAATTTTTAACTTTTAGAACATTTCTAAGATGACACTGATATTTTACATTCCGTAAAAGTAAACTTTACAGTGAAGTAATTACATAGCTAAATAGAATGTTTTCATTTTTATTATTATATTGTTATTATATTTTTCGACACAGTTTTGCTTCATTCCATTGCAAAAATATATATTCTTAGTCCATGGGTTTCATAAACAATTTTTGACAATTTACATAATATGATAATAAATTAGTTTTCTCATTAATGTATATACTAACACAGTTGGACAAAAAATCGGTACAATGCTTTGCCCATGTACAGTAATCATATGTTAATAGGAGTAGTAGTAGCAGTTTGTATTTCAAATTTGGTGGTATTATTTCAGTTTGAGTAAAAAGAAAAAACTTTACACTCCACGCCACTAATGGCGGTAGTGAGATAATAAATTGTACAGAAGACCAAACGTTGTGAGTCGTGACGTCACCATACCATGCAGCGCGAAAGCTTGGACTGAACTTTAGTGTACTAAGAAGACACTCCAATGTAAATAACTATTTGTAATCTTGTTCATTTGCAAACGTTGGCGATTATTGGTATTGCGTGTGTTCCGTTGACGTTTGTTCATTTGATTTTTGCTAACATAACTTTACATTAATGTTGTTAGCTAGCTTATCCAGGAGAGTCCTCTTGAGTGACGTTAGATTTTTGAAGCAATAACTACACACTCAGAAACACTACATTCAGTTGGTTAGGCTTGTTAAAGCATGCAAAGGTAAAAGTCCATATATCTTCTGTGTTGCCTAAAATGTGACATCTGATGCTCAAATTATAAATGAATAAGAAAAAACATAGAAAATGCAACCAAATGTTTATTCGCACCCTCACGTTTCCAGAAGTTTATACACTTCACAAAGTAAGGCAAATCAGGTTAAAGTTGAAGAAAACCCATCTGAATGTACTATTAAACTGTCCTGTGGTTTGACATATCCTTCTAAAATTACCTCTAAAGAACAAAATTAATCTTAGAACAATATTCGGATGACTATTTGATCCTTTTGTTGTCTCTTGCAGAAAGCAAAAATGTCCAAAATTGACAAGATGAGCATCCTTGGGGTGCGTAGCTTTGGCACTGAGGACAAAGACAAGCAAGTTATCTCATTCTTCTCTCCCCTCACTGTTCTGGTTGGTCCCAATGGTGCAGGCAAAACGGTACGAGGTCAACGGTCAACCATTTGATGCTTTTGAGCCAAAGTAATAGCAGGATATATATTTTTCTTATCCAGACCATTATTGAGTGCCTCAAGTATGCAACTGCAGGAGAACTTCCTCCAGGTTCGAAAGGAGGTGCATTTGTCCATGATCCAAAGGTGAATCAATTAAAAAAATATATTATGATTGTTTAAACCCAAAAAGTGAAACATGTTAAGCCTCAGTTAATGAAATTATTAACCAACAATGTTAATTATTTTACAAATGGAGCAATCTGCTTTTTAAAGCGAATAATACATTTCATTTTGAACATTTTTTAATATTAAAAATAACCAATGGTTATTATCAGTTGCTTTTTCCTCTTAATGTTTTTTAAATTTCTAGAGCTCTATTGTAATGCTCTTGAGAGCTATAGGTTCCCCATTCCAAGCGTTCATTAACATGTGATTCCAGGAAGCACACGAGACAGAGGTGCGAGCGCAGATTCGACTTCTGTTCTCTGATGTCAATGGTGAGAAAGTTAGTATCCAACGTTCCATGTCCTGCACGCTGAAGGCAAAAAACTACTCATTTAAGAGTTTGGAACAAGTAATTACTCGGATAAAGTAAGTTCAGTTCTTTACAATTCCAATGCATAATTCAAACTAGAGCTGGGCAATAAAACAATAACGATAATTATTATGAAATAATTTTTGTCAACAATAATAATAAAAACTACTGATAAAAATTTGGGGTGGCCTGGCGTCTGACTGGTTAGCGCATAGGCCTCACTGTGGGAGACCTGGGTTCAAATCCAGGTCAGTTTGCATGTTCTGCGTGGGTTTCCCCTCGGTACTCCGGTTTCCTCTCACATTCAAAAAAAAACATGTAATGTAGGCTGATTGGACACTATAAATTGCCCATAGGTATGAGTGTGGGTGTGAATGGTTGTTCTTCTCTTCATACCCTGTGATTGGCTGGGTGCCAATTCAGGGTGTCCCCAGCTTCTGGCCTGAAGGTAGCTGTAATATTGTTCTGACTTGACATCACAGTGTTTGAATTTTCCAATTTGAAACGAAAAAGATGCGATAGTTATCGTGCTAATTGTCAATATCATCTTGGTTTTTTTTGGGGTTTTTTTTGCATCGTGATGACATTTTTTGCCATATTGCTCAGCTCTTATTCAAATCTATCAATTATATGGTCTTTCTGTTGTGAAAATGTTCATATAATGTTCTGGTGCGTGCCTTGACAATCAAAGCGAATAATTGTTTATTTTTTTCCATTCGCAGGGATGGTCAAAGGGTCAGCTTGTCATCTAAGTGTGGCGAGCTAGATCGTGAGATGATTTCGGCACTTGGTGTGTCTAAGCCGGTGTTGAATCACGTCATATTTTGCCATCAAGAGGAGTCCAACTGGCCTCTTAGTGAGGGCAAAGCACTCAAAGACAAGTTTGATTCCATCTTCGCGACAACTAAGTAAATTCAACTCTTTGCATTCTTTTCTACATTTTGCCGGTGAATGTATATTTGACGTTCTTATTGCCTTCAAGGTATATCAAGGCTCTGGACACGATACGTCAGTTACGTCTAAAGCAGAACAACACAGTTAAAGAGTGTCAGGTAGAGTTGCGTTTCTTGAAGCAGAACAAGGAGAAGGCACAAAAAATTCGAGAGATTGTCGCCAGCAAGGAAGCTCAGCTTATGGCCTCCAAGGACAGCGTACAACTGATTGAAAGCCAGATTGACCCACTGGAGGTCTGTGCAGTCTTCATTTGATACCCAAATGATAAAATGGCAAAAAAAATTTAAAATTGTCCTTTTCCTAACTTCTTTTTGACTATCAGAATCAGCTCACAGATATTGACTCAAAACTGAGCAAGGTGATGAAGTTGGACAATGACATTAAGGCTCTGGACAGCAGGAAAAAACAGATGGAGGAAGATAACAGGGAGTTGGAAGAAACAATGGAACAGGTGAAAGATGGTTAACATAACATGTACAGTGTTCCCTCGGTTATCGCGGTTAATGGGAACCGGGACCACCCGCGAAAAGTGAATTTCCGCGATCAGGGATTCCCCTTCAAAAATGTTTAATTTGAATTTAATTACCCCCCCACCCAAAAAATAAAAAATAAAAATAAAAAAAAAAAATATATATATATATATATATATATATATATATATATATATATATATATATATATATATATATATATATATATATATATATATATATATATATATATATATATATATATATATATATATATATATATATATATATATATATATATATATATATATATATATATATATATATATATATATATATATATGTGTGTATACATATACATATACATACACATATGTATACAGTACACCAAATACAATACGGGTAGAGAGAGTGAAATTCATGTTATAACAAAAAGAGCTGTAAAATATGTTGTTTCAATGTAATATTTGTATTTTTTTTCCCCCCAAAAAATCCGCGAAGCTCTGAGTCCGCGGTAGCTGGACCGCGAAGTAGCGGGGGAACACTGTATACTTTACTGCAATCCATACGGCTATGTAAATAGAAAATGACTCTAAATACTCTAGAGCAATGTACATTGAGTAATCAGTGAGTTTGCAGGTGTTCCAGGGTTCCACTGAGCAGCTGCAAGAGCTTCATCAGAACCATCAGAAAACAGTGAGAGAGAAGGAACGTCGGCTGACTGACTGCCAGAAGGAGTTGGAGAGAGCAAACCGGGAATGTTTTAGACTCAACCGGGTCAAGTCCGATCTCCTAGTGGAGCAAGGTACTCGTTTACCTATGTTTTTGTTCCCGGATTGAATAATACGAAAATTTATCTGGCAAAAGATGAAAAAATATCTCTTCTCGCCAGGACGTCTCCAGCTGCAGGCTGACCGCCACACTCAAAACATAAAGACCCGTGACACACAGGTGCACCCTATGCGCTTTTTGATGAACTTCATACATTTTATATTTGAGCTCTGTACTGGCAGTCTGATTGAAAATACATAGATGTGTTTGATTAGAAGGTCTGTCAACTCACTTGTCTTTTTGTTGTCACAGATCCGTTCGTTGTCGTCCCATCTGGAGGTTGAGGGTTATGACCGGCCACCTTTCACAAATCTTCAGCTGGAGAGCTTTCATCGTCATATCACACAGAGACTGGAGCAGGAAAAAGAAGCGCTTGCTCAGGTTATGGTAAGACAAACTCAGAGCACTCAGGTCGGTCAATTGTCTAATTACCCGATTTTCTGCCCTATATGACTACAAAAGATTTCACTTGTCTCAAAACCCCAAAACTGCACCTTATAATCCAATGCGCCCTTTATATGGATCAATATTGGTTCATCATTGTGTGAAATTCCCTTTAGCACAGCTCCATCTAGTAGATTTATAACACAACCAACTACTCCTAATACTCCAGCTATATATAATGCAGGGGTGCCCAATACGTCGATCGCGAGCTACCAGTCGATCGCTAAGGTAGGACTACTATTGGTATAAAAAAAAAAAACATATTGGACCTGAGCTGGGAAGCAGCGCCACCGTGAGTCCAAGCATGATTACTACCTTCCTATAATATTTGGAGTCCTTTCCGCATGTGATATATCATCAGCACGCATAACTGCTGAGCTTTGTCGGGCCAAAGAAAAAAGGGTAGATCGCGCAACGTTGGATCCTTAAAAACTAGTTCTTTGAGCAAAAACATTTGAGCAGCCCTGATTTAGTGGATGTATAACACAATCCCTACTGCTACTACAAACTCATCTAATGGAAGTATAACACAACACTCTGCTACCAATACTACAGTAGGGTTCTACATTAACTTTTTAAGACACCTGCCTACGGGTTAAGTAACCTTCAACCCTAAATAGAATGGGTGGCAATCAGCACAGAAGAAACAAAATTTCATCGTAGAAAAAACAACATGGAGATAATACAAAGTGTTCTATGTTTTCTTTGGACTACATTACATTTTGCACCGTTCATAGAAAGACGAAAGCAGGCCTCTTCCAGCATTGTATGCATTTTGAATCAGCGTTAAATGCCTCTTAAACGTCCTAAGTAATGTCACAATTCACGCTGAAACTCGCAAGCGGAAGATGGGAGATGAAAAAATGCCGGAAATCAGGGCAGCGATTCTTGACGTTGAAATGGGTAGCACTCAAGGCTGGGTGCGTATCCAATGGAAGAATAGCGTGCCAAATAAAACTTGTTCGGATTCTATTTTGGAAGGAGGGAAAAAAATCATCATTAAGATGGAGAATGCTCTATCGGGAGAAGATGATTGCTCTTGATACCAACATGATTAGAACCAATGTTCGCGCTAATTTTTCATGTCTGAGCATACAGACACCCTCCCTGAGCACACTGAGGACTAGGATTAATGTATACAAACACACTCAAACATACGTTTAATGTAACTTTACAAAAAAACTGAATTCTAATTTTGTTTTAATTTTTATTTTACCTGCGTTCTCTGGGTTATCTGTTTAAAACACCTCCACCCTCACATTCCCTATCGATGGGCTGTTTGCTGTTGTATTCCCTTCAAAATATTCCGAAAATTATGCACACAAATGTCCTCACAATAGGATAACGCACGCCCACTTGCCAACGAGAAGTAGTCTTGAATGAGTGATCGCGGAGGCCAACAGGCTAAGGAAGGAAAACAGGAAATGCAACAGCTCAGCTTACCCATATATTGATTGTGGGTAATGAAGTTTTATTCTGAGAAAGATATTTAGATATTAACCTCTTGTGAATATAATTTTGAGAGCTGGTTTCAACAGTACTTAGATATTAAATAGTACTTAGATATTAACTTTTCTCTCCGTCATGAATCAACAGTAGATATTTAGATATTTAACTCTTGTTGAGGGCAGTTTTCAACAGTACTTACTCTCTGTCATCATTTGACTGGCGACCAAAAGACCGGGGACCAAACGTCCGGCGACCAAACGTCCGGGCGACCAAATGTCCGGGAGTCCAAACGTCCGGGCGACCAAACGTCCGGGCGACCAAATGTCCGGGCGACCAAACGCCCGGGCGACCAAACGTCCGGGCGACCAAACGTCCGGCCAGGGAGAAAGGGTGCCATTGGCTATCGGTGTTGTGTGCACGAGTATACTTCATTACCCAGAAAGCCGTCTTTTTGCTCGCACATGCGCGTCGTGCGTTTTCTGGTCCATGTGGAGGAGAAACTCGTGTGAAAAAATCGTTCAGTGCTCTTATATATCTGTTATACACAAAAGAGATGCGACAAAAAAGGTCATGGCCACCTGGCTTTCTCGCATTTCGAAATTTTTCTTGTATCTAGAGCGAATGATTTGCTCGAAATTTTCGTCGTAGGTAGAGCCGCTCGTATGTAGAGGTACCACTGTACAGTACATTGAGTGCCGTACCATACTTCTCATTGCTGGAAACAGGTGGACTTGAGGGAAAAAGAGCAGCTGAAACAACAGTCCATTGATGAGATCAGGGATAAGAAGACAGGTCTGGAGAGGACAGTGGACCTGAAAAAGGATCTTCAGGGAAAGAAGCAGCAAGAGCTCCGTAATGTCCGGGCTGAGCTTCAGAGGTTAGAAGGCTCTTCAGGCAAAATGCAGGAGCTTGAAAATGAGCTGGCCAAAGTGGTGAGTGTGTTTACTTTTCAAAGCTATTGTAAAGCTCGCTGTCCCCAAGCTTTCAGTATAATCCGTTCTAATTTCCAGGAGCGTGAGCTGAAGAGTGCTTTACAGACATCCAACATAGAGCACCTGAAAGCTGAGGTTTTGGAGCTCCAGAGAGAAAAGACAGAACTTGACCGCGCTCAGAGGCAGCTGGATCAAGAAATGGGAACACTCAACAAGCACACAACTGCACGCACACAGATGGACATGTTAACAAAGGACAAGGTGAGATTTGTTATACTTGTGTGGGCTCTCTCCAATACATATATATATGATGTTGTTTCCCCTTCTAACGTCGCCTTTTTTGGTCATGTAGAAAGAGAAAGAGGAGCAGGTACGCAAGATCAAGTCGCGTCATAATGACGATCTGGTGTCCCTGCTGGGTCACTTCCCCAACAAAAGACAACTCGAGGACTGGGTTTATGCTAAGTCAAAGGAAATAAACAGCATCAGGACCAAACTAACCAAAATCAAGTGTGTTTTCAAATTAGAGCAGGTCTCGCAAATGCAGTGGCACCTTTAAAGTTTGAATGACTTAATATTATTTTTAATATATTTCGCAAAGAAAAACTGTTTTTGATCACCACAGAGCAGAAAATGGAAATAATGGTGAAAATAAGAACATTTCTAACTGCTCAGTACAAAATGAGCTATACAATTAGATATCTACACACTGAAATTAAATCTGTAAAGACCTATCAGCCAATTTAAGCCTTTTATTTTGTTTGCAGTGCCAACCCTTTTATGGTTGAATGTCAAAATGAAGCTTAGATAATTGTTAATAGGCTGAGTTTGAAATATTTGATTATTCTTATGTCATACATTATTTTTAAATTTTAAAATGCACGTACTGAAGAAACTTATTCCATACATTATTTTTAAATTTTAAAATGCACGTTCTGAAGAAACACATCGAAATTCTTTGCTTGTTCCATTACAAATTTGGAACAGTGAATTACTCAAAGCATGTGAGGTGTGGCGCATGCTGAAAAGTGGCTGAAAAAAATACAGGTTGCTTTGAAATTGATAAAGATTGAATGTCTACCAGCATTATACTTCGCGTTGAAGGTGCCACTTGTAATTTAAGTCTTGTTATTAAACCTTTGTAATAATTGGTGTTATGTGGTTTAAAAACACAGCAAGGAGCTAGCTTCAAGTGAGCAGAATAAGAGCCACATAGCCGCCGAACTGCGCAAAAAAGAACAGCAGTTGACAACTGACGAAGAAAGATTCTTCAGCGTGTGTGGCAGTCAAGATCTAGAGCTGGATCTCACCAAAGTGCAGGACGACCTGGAAAAATTTTCAAAACAAAGAGGTAAGAGCTATTGCTTGCATTTATGCAAAGAAATTGCACAGTTCAATTCATCTTTTTTCCAGCTATGCTCGCCGGGGCCACTGCTGTTTACACCCAGTTCATCAGCCAGCTGACCGAGGAGAGGGAGCCCTGCTGCCCCGTCTGCCAACGGACGTTTCCATCCGAGCCGGACTTGCAGGAGGTCATCAGCGACATGCAGTCCAAACTGCGTCTGGTTCCAGATAAGCTGAAAAACACAGAGCAGGACCTGAAGAAAAAAGAGAGGAGGCGAGATGAAATGTTGACCCTAAGACCCGTCAGGTATGAGAACTCAACTCCAAGGGCGCGAGCAGACTTCTGTTCCCACACCCAAATTTATCCATATTTTAGTCTAGCCACTTTTCATTTACACAGCAGTAGAGTTATTGTTACAGTACATACTTTTTGTAAATACAGTGTTCCCCCGCTACTTCGCGGTTCAGCTACCGCAGACTCAGAGCTTTGCAGATTTTTTGGGGAAAAAAATACAAATATTACATTGAAACAATTTTTTTTTTGAATTAAATTCAAATTAAGCATTTTTGAAGGGGAATCCCTACTTCGCGGAAATTCACTTATCGCGGGTGGTCCCGGTCCCCATTAACCGCGATAACCGAGGGAACACTGTACCAAACAAAAAATTTAAATACTTGCATATTCTTACACCTGATGTGTGTTTGTATTTAACCTCCTCTGACCTGGCGTCCACGTGTGGACATCACATTTTTGGTTGTCAAAATAACTTAAATTTTGGACTACAAAGGCCTGGCATCCACTTATGATGTGGACATCATTTTTCTCAAGAACTTCATATAAATTACAAAAATAATTCTTAGTTATTACATTCATTTGAAGCCTAATTATATCCTTGATATCAAAGAGAAAATAAAAGTGCATGCCTTGCAAGAGTTTGGGTCTAGAGAGGTTAAATTCACTTGTTTATAAAACTTCCAAGGGTTGCAGGGGGGGATGGAGCCTATCCTAGCCAACTTTAGGCACCAGGTAGGAGACACCCTGAAGTGGTGTCCAGTTCATCAAAGGGCACAAGGAGATGGATAACCATTCACGCTAACACTCCTAGCTAGAAGCAATTTTGCGTGTTCAACTAGCCTACCATGCATTTTTTGGAGATGTACGGGAGTACATAGAGAAAACCCACTCAAGCCTGGGCACACATAAACAAATTATGAATAGAAAGGGGTAATTTAGTCCGGCTACATGATTAAACAAAAATGTTTACCCTTTCCCACAGGCAGTCTATTTCTCAGTTGCAAGAGAAGGAGTTGCCTGATCTTAGAAATCGTCTGCAGAGTGTGAACAGAGACATCGAACGACTGAAAGGTGATGTAGAAGAGCAGGAGACTCTGCTTGGAACGTTAATGTCAGAGGAAGAAACCGCCAAGGCCTGTCAGCAGGACATTGCTCTAATGGACAGATTCCTGGTACTACTCGCCACTTTTTCCACCAGAATAAAATCAAGAGATTTCATTGGGTCTCTATAAAAAAAATCTGGTTGTCCCAACGACTTAATTTTTTTATATTTTATTATTATTATTTTTTTGTAGATGGACCTAAAAGAAGCAGAGAGGAAAATAGCTCAGAATGCAGCCAAACTCCAGGGAGTAGACTTGACCAGAACCATCCAGCAAGTCAGTCAGGAGAAACAAGAGACACAGCTCAAGTTAGACACTGGTGAGAAAATGTCAGACAGCTCAGTTTCCAAATTTGAATAAAGCCCTGGTAGATATGTTTTACACTCACACATAACTTAAGGATTTCTTACCAAGTGAAATTGGTGGACAATTTACAATCATGTTACACTTGTACTGCAATACAATAATTTCCAGCGTCCACTCTCCACATTCAACCAAGACTCATGGAGAAGTCATAGAACGTCTTTAGAAATACTTGCACAGTTCTTGATATTTGATTTGACACAGCATCCAGCAAAATGGAGCTTAAACGGAAGCTAATCCAAGACCAGCAGGACCAGATTCAGATGTTAAGGAGCTGTGTGAATGAGACCAAAGCGGAGAAACTACAGCTGAGCAGTGACATGCAGAAGCAGAAGCAGCTGGAGGATCAGTGTATTGATTTCACCACTGAGATACAAGCTTTAACCAGGGACATCCGGGTATTCTCACTCTCATTCCACAAGTATCATGTCTCTGCTTTTGACTTGAATTTCAAATTTTAGGACGGACCCAGAAAAAGTTTAATCTCGTGTTCTCGCCCACAACCAGGATGCTAAGGAGCAGCTTTCTCCTCTATCCTCCACCCTGGATAAGATGCAGTTGGAGAAACAGGAGCTGATGGAACGCAAAAAGGAGAAGCAAGAAGAAGGACAGGAGAAGGTGGTATACATAGTCACAAGTCTAACTTTTCTGTCCGTGCACAGTTATGCTCATCTTTTGAGATACTTTGTCAATGGTAGATCAATGTCATCAAAGAGAGAATCAAGACCATCAACATCTTAGAAAAGGACATCAGCAAGTATATTGATGAGGGCAAACACGAATACAAGGAGGCAAGTCATTTACTGCTTTCATTCGGATCCTCAAGTATTTCGGTGAGCGGTGCAATTACAGATGAAACTTTTGCAGCAAAAAGAATCTGAGCTTCAAGAAACAAACACACTACTCCATGAGGCTGATCGACACAAAGAAAAGATCAACAAAGAGATGGGAAATATTCGACAAGACATCGACACTCAGAAAGTAAAATATTCCACTAAGTGTTTCTTGAGTCAATCAAGGGTTATGGAGTTGCCATTAAAAGCCTAGATTATCCAGATGAGGGGTGGGCAAACCAGTCCTCAAGGGCCGCTGTTGGTGTTGGTTTTCTTCCAACCCATCTAGCATGGACACTTTAACCAATGTGGTTTCTACCAAAACAAGAAGCCCCTGAATGCACTCCACTGATTGCACTTGTATGACACCAGATTAGTGAAAAGCTGTCCTCTTTATGGGTTTGAATTAAATCCCCACCCACAGCAGCCCTCTTTGGAACAGTTTGCCCTCCCCTGGACCAGATGTTTAATATCTTACTGCCCCTTTCAATTAAACTCTACACCCTGTGTGAAAAACGCACAGCTGTACAATAAACTGTATTGCAGTAATGTATGTTATCGCTCTAATGCAGGTACAAGAGCGCTGGTTGCTGGACAATTTGACTCTAAGAAAGCGGCTGGAAGAGCTTAAAGAAGTTGTGGCTAAGCGAGAAGCCCTTTGCAAAGACATAGGCAACATGAAAGTGATGCAGCTACGCCAGTAAGATGCATTTCAACAAGTAAATCCAAGAAAGTGTTGCTCAATTCATATCGAGATGATCCCAATACCTAATTTTCTGCTTGTGCAGGGAACGACGTGACGCGGAGCGTAAAGTGGATGACCTGAAAACGAACCGTAACATTGCGTTCGGTCGCCAGAAAGGCTTCGAGGAGGAGTTGTTGCATTACAAGTGAGCCTCACTTGATGATTAGCCTCATTGCCTTTCTATCACGTTTTTGTACAAAGGCTTGACGTCTCTGGGTGGTTCCCTCACAGAAAAGAGCTGCGAGAAGACCAATACAAAAAAGCAGATGAACTCTACAAAAACAAGATGATTGTAATGCGCACCACAGAGCTGGTCGTCAAAGACCTGGATCTTTACTACAAGGCCCTTGATCAGTAAGTAAGATATCTCCCTAGAAAGGTTTATAATTGCCTCTAAATTCCATAAAATGGTTGGTAAAAAATCTAGTTAATTGTGCTAACTTGAGAATTTAACCAATCTTAACTCTAGGTTTTTTTTTGTCAATAACTTGTGTTGAGTATTTATAACTCGTCAAAGTTACTACTGGTTGGCTGGCCACCTATTCAGGGTGTCTGCTGCCTGTTGCCCGTAGTTAGCAGGTATAGGCTCTAGTGACCCTTGTGAGATTACGCAGTCCATAAAATGAACAAATAAATTGTGCTAACTTTAATTATTAAGTTTTTGAGGAGATTTCTGAGTAGGCGGACCATGAATTTTTAAATTTGCGAACTTGAAATGCTCAAATGAAAGTATAGTCTGTCCTTACTCCAGATCAGATCAAAATAGTGCACTGGCGCCATTATACTAAACCTGACATTGTAGCTCATTTGCCAAAATATTCCACCGTCATTGAGGGGACTCAGGTTCATCCCCTTTGGATTTTGGTTATACCAATGGTTCTTAGCCTGGGTTCGGTGAGCCGGTCTCAGGGGTTCGATGGGGCCTCTGCCGTGGAGGTCAAGACACATGGACTCATCATGTCTCTGAACGATAACATGCACCACTTGACCATCACTGGCTGCAGGTTAATAACAACAGTTGTGGTCAAAGGTTTACATACACTTGTGAAGAACATAAGGTCATGGCTCTCTTGAGTTATTTCCACAACTTTGATTTTTCTCTGATAGAGTGATTGGAACAGATACTTCTTTCTCACAAAAACATTCAAGAAGTTTAGTTCTTAGTTTGGTTCTTCTCTGGCTTTATTATGGGTGAACAGAAAAAAAGTGATCAAATCTGATGGGTCAAAAATATAGATACAGCAACACGAATTAGCAATTTTTGTGGCTTAGAAAGTTATGTCATTGAAATGAGCTTCATTGCATGGCGTCTTGACTTCTTGTGAGTGATTATGAGTGACTACTGCTGGTGACTTCTCTGAGGCCATTTAAATAGGGCTCATTGGATGCAAACACCCACAAACACTACAATGGGAAAGTCAGAGGAGTTCAGCATGAATCTGAAAAAGCAAATCCTTGACTTGAACAAGTCAGGAAAGTCACTTGGAGCCATTTCAAAGCAGCAATGCAACAATGCAAACAATTGTTTGTAAGTATAAAGTGCATGGCACTGTTTTGTCACTGCCACAATCAGGAAGAAAACGCAAGCTATCACCTGCTGCTGAGATAAAATTGGTCAGGAGGGTGAAAATTCAACCGAGAATCACAAAAAAAAAAATCTGCCGAGAATTAGAAGCTGGCGGAACACAGGTATCAGTGTCCACAGTCAAACGTGTTTTGCATTGGACTTAAAGGCTGCCGTGCAAGAAGGAAGCCCTGCTCCAAAAGCGGCACTTTAAGGATCGACTAAAGTTTGCTGCTGATCACATGGACAAAGATAAAACCTTCTGGTGAAAAGGTGTGTGGTCAGACGAAACAAAAATTGAGCTTTTTGGCCACAATGCTCAGCAATATGTTTGGAGGAGAAAAGGTGAGGTCTTTAACCCCAAGTACACCATGCCTAACGTCAAGCACGGTGGTGGTAGTATGATGCTGTGGGGCTGTTTTGCTGCCAATGGAACTGGTGCTTTCCAGAGAGTAAAGAGGATAATGAAGGAGGATTACCTTCAAATTCTTCAAGATAACTAATGTAATTTCATGCGCATATAAGGCGTGCCCTCAATTCAATCATCATTTTTTGTCCGACAGATATGACATATATGCAAGTAAACACGGTACTTTAAATTTAGAATTTGCTGCAAATATTTGCATTTTTCTGTTTACCATTAATGAATGGGTTGACTTGTAATTTCTAGTTCTGCTAATTTCTATTTTAAATTTCCTTATCAGCAACATAACTGAATGTAGCACTTGCTTTGGCCTGAGTACAAAAACAGAAAATAAGTGATTTAGTACCCAAAATGCTTGAAATTATTTAGCACGTGCTTTTACACTACAATAATACAACTGTGTCAAATTTAAAAATGTGCTTTAACGATTGGTAAATCTCTGTAGGTATGGTAGTGTATCGCAATATGACGATATTAGATAATTAAGATCGTCAAAATGTTGGCGAGCTCACAAAGTCGAAAGATCATTTAATTATTTTGATTAGAGATTGGGAACGTATTGCTAGCAAGCCTTTCCTGGGTGTATCAATCTATATAATTATTTTAAATGGTGGTAATTTTAACGGAACCACTTAAATATATATTTTTATTGTACCCCTTTAAAATCACCAGCTTTTTTGTTGTTGTTTTTTACCTAAGTGCAAAAACGTATTCAGGAAGCTTCAATAGCTTTTTTCCGGCTTTTACGTCAATTTTAGATATGTATGCTTTATATGATGTTTTATATGTATGTTTTGTAAGAGGAAAAATAGTGATTCTGGGGGGCCAAATCTTAGTTTTTTTAAATCGTCATTAAACCAAGATTGTGGTTAGCGTGTCGGCCTCACAACTTTGGGGTCCTGGGTTCAAATGCAAGTCGGTCCACCTGTGTGTAGTTTGCATGTTTTCCCTGGGTGCCTGAGTTTTCTCTGGGTACTCCAGTTTCCTCCCACATACCAAAAACATACATGGTAGGCTGATTGGACACTCTAAATGGCCCCTAAGTATGAGTGTGTGCGTGAATGGTTGTCAGTTTCCTCGTGCCCTGCGCCTCTGGCCCGAAGTCAGCTGGGATATGCTCCCTTGCCCCCTGTGACCCTAGTAAGGATAAAGCAGTTCAGAAAATGAATTATTTTTTTTTTTTTGTTAAATCGCCTACCTCTAACAAGACCTAATGTAAGTGAAGTATGGAGAGGGTCAACAGTGACAACATGGGTTATGTGTCAGAGTCTGATTGTCATAATAACACAGTGGAAGTGCACGTATACTTTGGTTAGTCAGCTCTTGCTCATCATTATCAAGATCAAAAGCAAGGCCTTAGTTGCTTTCAAAGGACGATGACTGTGTGGCCTAGTTCCCCTCATAGTGGACTCAATCGCAAAAGTGGCAAAAGCAACATTCAAAATCGTGTGCCACACGTTTTTTTTAGCATCTGTTCAAATCAATTTTGAACAAAGTGAAATACCCCCCAATAGTCTGTCTATGTACACTTGTTTTTCTTTTGCTTTATGTTAAAATTATTTTAATTGTTTTTAATTAAACAGGACTCCCAGGAGGCATGTCAACTGGTTCTAAAAAAATAATAGTTTCACAAGTTGTCCTCAATACTCGTAGGTTATGTTCTCCATATTTGTTTAAAACCTTTGAAATGAATAGAAGAAAAATTGCTGTATAATTTTCTGTCAAGCAAGCAAATCAGATGGATTGATAAACATTCAAATTAAAAATAAAAATTCCTTCTACATAACTGCCCTTCTTTTGCCGTATATAGGCATTGGAAGAAATGTGGTTGATTTGCCACTTGATATTTTGACCAAATCAGAGGTTCTCATCAGTCAGTGAGTTTATTGACCAAACACTTCGAGTAACTCAGGAAGACAACATCTACCCACTTAGCTGCAGTTTTGTCTTTCTTATCAACCTATCTGCTTTCCGAACCTCAGTATGAGACACATTTAAATATCTTGTTTTGGCCTCCTCTGGTCCACAATCATGATTATTATTCTTAATTTTTTTTTTGCTGCCTACAGAGTTTATGAACTATTTTGTTTATAATGTTCTCCTAATTTCCAGCCAACCGTCTAACATTTATCAATTTTACAACATTAATTCCAAATCAATCTTGGCTGTAAAGTTGCAAAAAACAAATAAACAATATTCATGTCATCTTGAGTTAACAGTTTGTATGTTGCTGTTATAAGTAATTCATTCATTCATACATGTATTTTTTTCCAAGAACGTCATAAATTAAAATGATTGTTTTATTTGTGTGGTGTTTATTGCTTTAATCTTTGCTCCCCTCCAGAGCCATCATGACATTCCACAGTCTGAAGATGGATGAAATCAATAAAATCATCAGAGACCTTTGGCGCAGCACCTACCGAGGACAAGGTACAATGCATGCACCTCTTTTACACATAGATCCCACCGAACTTTCTTATCACAAGACGCATCATCTTACTTGCCTTGGCCTTTCACACAACCCAGTAATGTCAAAACAGTCTGGATTCACTGGGAGTTTTAGGAAAAAGTGAATGATGGCTCTTGCCTTTCACACGATTTGCATTGCAGAAAATTTTATACTCATTGTATGGATTGGGAACTTTGTCAGTATTTTGGGGACCTCAGCCTTTGTTGTCAAGATTTCATTCTAATGTCATCCTCTTTCTAGACATTGAGTATGTGGAAATCCGCTCAGATATGGATGAGAATTCATCTGCTGGAGTAAAACGGAGGATTTACAACTATCGAGTAGTTAGGGTAAATGGAGACACCGCTTTGGATATGAGGGGACGCTGCAGTGCGGGGCAGAAGGTAACATCATGATTTAAAAAAAAAAAAAAAAAAAATTATTTCTTCTTTCCGGCCTCTCTATGTATGTGCTTTGAGGTTGCTTCTATGTGCTTACACAGGTGCTGGCATCTCTCATTATACGTCTTGCCTTGGCGGAAACTTTCTGTCTGAATTGCGGTATCCTGACCCTGGACGAGCCCACCACTAACCTGGACAGAGAGAACATTGAGTCGCTCGCACACGCCCTTGTTGAGTCAGTGCACACATGCAGAAACACTTTTTACTTATAATATTATATATACTTACTATAATATTTATTATGACTTAATAGGTCAAGTTTCGTTCGAAAAAAATAGAAAAAAACTTCATCCCACGTCCCTGTATGTGGTTTTTAGATTTACAGTGTTCCCTCGGTACTTCGCGGTTCAGCTACCGCGGACTCAAAGCTTCGCGGATTTTTGGGGGATTATTTTTTTTTTTAAATGCAAATATTACATTGAGACAACATATTTTACAGAGTTTTTGGTTATAAAATGAATTGCACTCTACCCGTATTCTATATGATGTACTGTATACAGGGGGGGGGGGGGTAAAAAAAGAAATACAAATTAACATTTTTTTTGGGAATTAAATTCAAATTAAGCATTTTTGAAGGGTAATCTCTACTTCGCGGAAATTCACTTATCGCGGGTGGTTCCGGTCACCATTAACCGCGATAAGCGAGGGAACACTGTAATTGTTTTATTATTAATAATAATAAGTAATTATATATTATATGAACGAATACAATTATAAGTTAATAAAATATGAATGGAATTTAAAAATAGTCCTTCATTTTCTGAAGTGTTTATCCTCACAAGCGTCACGGTGGGTGTTAAATCCTATCCCAGCTAACTATGGGCATATATCAAAGTTAATCCAAACAAAATAGATCCTAGTAAAGTTTAATTTGTGTAGTATTTTTTGTATTAAAAATGTAAATAAAATATAATACTTATACATTAAAAATGTAAAAAATAATATTTTTCATCAACTCAATCACTGCCAGCCTAGCTGAGCAATAAAGTATGTAGTATTCACATTATTAATTGTTGTGATTAATAAAATAAAAATTGCTTGGATATATATATATATTTTTTAAATGGCTGTTCTAGACACTGCATCCATTTTGACTGATATTCAAACTGATGGAGCACCTTGCGCTGTCAAGAGCATCCGATTAGCTAATTTTATTTAGGAAGTTGCATCTTTCCAGTGGTAAATGTTCTTCATGCAACTCTCTCCACACAGAATCATCAAGAGTCGCTCCGGGCAGCGTAACTTCCAACTACTGATCATCACGCACGACGAGGACTTTGTGGAGCTGCTGGGCCGCTCCAGTTACATCGAACACTTCTACCGCATCCGCAAGAACCAAGACCAGAACTCAGAAATCACCAAGTGCAGTATCAGCTCCCTCTCCTCCTATCTCCACTGAGCATGCCTTCTTGATACCTCGCATGTTTGTGAATACTGTTAAGAAATTTTCTCCGAAAATATACACAGATTAATAGTTTGTTGGAGAAAAAAAATTGTCTTCTAAATAAATCCTTAATAGAGAGCCTAAGTTTACATTTTCATATCAAACCCCCAAAAGGCAACCTTGAAAAACCTTGAACCTTGAAAAAGTTTTCAACTTAAATTTTCCAAAATCATTTGCAAATAAGCAACTATTCCATGTGGAGTTTTATTTTTTGTTTGTTTTCAAAAACTTCTTCAGAACTCAGAATCATTCCTTTATTTTCTGAACCACTAATCCTCATTAGGGTCGCAGGGGAGGTGCGGGACTTCATCTCACCTGACTTTGGGCCAAAAGCGGGTGACACCATGAATTGGTGGCCAGCCCATCCCAGGGCAACTCAAAACCATCTCAAAAAAAGTAAAACCTATTTGATTTTTATTCAGTTGACTATAGATCTTAAAATAATAATTGATATATCCTGCAAAGTGCAATCACTGTGGAAATATTCCAGATTTTAGTATCGTATGGTCAATTGTGTAGTTAGAATTTTATTTTAACACATGACCTCAGAAAACTCCAATCTAGCCTTGAGTTCAAAATGTTATATTCATATGATGACTTGATATTAATGCTATTTCTATTAAAATTTGAGTGCCACTCAATTTTAAAAAGTGTAAAAAAATATGCTCACCTATCGTTTTCTAATCACCATTGCTGACGAGAAACTTCAAAGAAATATCTCCTTTTTTGGAAGCCTAATCAAACAAATCTTATTTCCTGTGCATTGCAGTGAAAATGCGTCAGTTTTGGGGCGGAGAGGCGTGAGATAAGATGAATATAAGTCTCGTGCTCACGATTGAGGTTTCAGAATACGATAAGTGCCAATTGAAGCAGTTGGTCAATTCAAACGCGCAAGTGAAAATGATGATGATGCTGATGGTGACAACACTGCTGCTGATGTCCTCCATGGTGGCTCGTGGACATCCTGCGGCACCTGCGACAATCCACCCACCTGAGCGTATCCTCCGACCCCTTTTTGACAAGTTGATGAATTCCAGCTTTTCATTACCCACGGTAGGCCACTCCTAATTTTAGTTTTCTATAACTCTTAAAAACAATTATGATGGTGCATCATTGAACAATTCCTAATTGAACAATCCCCACCATTACAGGTATATGTTGAAAATATAAGACATCTGGCAAATGGCGCTGGAAGATGTGTGGTAAATATTTTTGGTTGGACTCTTGTTTTGTGTTTTTTTTTCTTTTAACCTTATTGATTGATTATTTTCAGGAGTTTTTTTGCAAGCTCCGAGATGTCTTGGGCAACAACACAGAAACCCAATTTATTGTGCAACATTTATCGGTGTACATCCATCAGAAAAAAGTAAGGAGAGCCATTGATGCCTCTTTTTTTAAAAAACTTTTGGATAGTTTTAACTCTGGCTGTTTTCTCCTTTTTGCAGTATGATTGCAGAAGTATTCTGCAGGCACTGAAACCGACTGGCAGTTATTACCAAATTCCCCAACTTGTAGATGATATCATGCATTGTATCCATTACAATACAATGCATGGCTCCCCAA
Source organism: Stigmatopora nigra (assembly GCF_051989575.1). Classification (NCBI taxonomy): domain Eukaryota; kingdom Metazoa; phylum Chordata; class Actinopteri; order Syngnathiformes; family Syngnathidae; genus Stigmatopora; species Stigmatopora nigra. The sequence continues at coordinate 9,546,061 of NC_135526.1, forward strand.
GAACCACTGTTAACTCTACCACAAATGCTGCTCCGGCCACAGAATGAAGGAACGCACAGGTCAATTAAAAGATGTTTATACATGAATGTTTTCCTAAGAAAAGTTTTCCCATGCATGCCATCTTTCTATACAAAAGTTATACTGTACTTAATCAACAAATACAGTTCTTGAAGCCACTGCAATTCCAGATTATTGGAATTAATTTATTTTTTACTCTATTTAAGTGGCATATTTATTGTATTCCAACGGGAGAAATTGAAACATTAAATCTTAGATTTTAGGAAGTGTGTATGATTTTTTTTTTCAATGGTGCTTTATTAATTTTTGGTAGATGGTTAGTTTTCATGATATGATGAAAAATGTGGAGAAAGGTTTTATTAAAAACACTTTTGCAGTTTAATTTTCAGGATAGAAATAGGATTTTGTTTATCTAGTAAAAAAGTCTTCAGTTCAAGTTCAAGCCTTTTTTACTTATTGTCATCTTAAAAGAAACTTTTAAGCATCAGCTTTCATTATTTATTTCCATTTTACATATTTCAAATCTGCCTAAAAAGAAGATTGAAAATACGGTTTGTTTTTTAAAACATTTTTCTAAACAAAGAAAACATTAATGATGGCGGATTGACAATTTAAGCCGATATATTATTCTGAAATATACAAATTTGCTCTGTTAAAAAATATTTTTCTTTGATCTAGGTTCAGAATGAAAAGGCATGCTAACTGTTAAACAATAATAATAAAAAATGTATAAAAAAAACTCACAATCGCAAAAATAGTATAGACATGGACACAACAATGGAAAGTGTTCAGTAGAGGGCAGTAGGTTGTCGTCATAGTTTTAAAGATATATATATGGATTGTATCTGTGTTCTGGTTTTGCGTTGGATTTATGAGCTGAGTAAAGGTTTCGATGACGGTCAAGACCAATGAAGCTACCCAATAGAAACTTGTTATCTTAACCCTTCCCCAAAAAGTAGCTTTTTATTTTCTGTGTTGGGAAGTCCTCTGTTTCTTTCGTCAAAAATGCTCACTAAAGACAAAAAAAGGAAAGCAGCTGCATTGCAGACAGTATGTCATTTTTAAGAGTGCCAAAAATTGACTAGTAGCCCTAAATATACACTTTTAGGGCATATTTGGGCTGCTCCAGGAGTCTTGATAATAGTTCTGATCAGTTCTTGGTGCTCTCTGGCCCCAAAACCGTTTTCTGAACATTTTGAAATTTAGTGGAGAAAAAAGCCTTAGCCCCTTGGCAACTACATGTTGACTGTTGAAACTCTCATAATCATAGGGGCTTGAAGTGATCCCATTTCACACATCAATTTTGTTATCATGTCAACAAACTGTAGTTTTTCGTTGAAGAATTCTAATGGACTAGAGGTTATTGCGTCTACCTCACAGTGCTGAGATCGATCCCAGGTCCAGACCTTCCTGTGTGAAGTATGCATGTTCTCTCTGAGCTTACGTGTGTTTTCTCAGGGCTAATGTGGGTTTTCTCCAGGTACTCTGGTTTCCTCCCACATCCCAAAAACTTCCAGCGTAGACTGGTTAAACAATCTGAATTGCCCCTAGCTATGATTGTGAGCGTGAATGGCTGTCCGTCTCCTTGTGCCCTGCAATTGGCTGGCCACCAATTCAGGATGTCCCATGCCTGCTGCCCAAAGTAAGCTGGGATAGGCTCCAGCACCCCCTGCAACCTTTGTGAGGATAGAGATAGACACTACACAAAAAGAATGAATTGTACTAAAATAATTTGCTACTGTTCACATTATACCATAAAAGTCTTCTCTATCATGTATTGATGACATTTCATGATTGCGCTGCTATTGCCCAACTCTCAAGGTGTGAGTGTCTGTGCAAAACGGGAAGATAACGCTGAACATCTCTTTTTATCTAATCGCATATGAGCTGAACCAGTGCGAGCTGGAGAAATGAGGCGCTTTTTCCCTATCCCTTCGACCCAAATCTACCATTGCGTTGACACTGAATCAAAGTGTGTCACGCTCGCCGCATCTGACCTACTTCTTTTGAAATAATCCAACGTGGAAGAGTTGAACTTCCGCTAAGTCTTTGTTTAACATTTAGTTCCTTAAAAACAAGCTTTTGCCTGTGGTGTGAAAGAGTTTATGAAAATTTTGGCTGTAAAAAGATGTTTGTTTGTTAAGGGAGCTGACATTGACCTATATTTCTGGTGTAAACGCAAGAATGTTGGCAAGAAGAAATGTGTGTGTAAAATTGACCCAAGTCAGGTTGTTTATTAACTAACAAGTCTGTTCATGTCAAACATTTGAGTCCTCACTCATCACAACAAAAGTTAGATACCAAACAAGGCGGGGGAAAATAACTACCATGTGGACAATAAAATGTTGATTTCCGGTTAGAAATGAGATCAAGTCACATGAGAATCTCAAATAAGTCCTTAGTCAACCTCCAAAATGGATTGGAAGTGGACTTTCTGAACAAGAATAAGATTAAACACCATTAAATTCAAGTGACCAGAAGGAGACTATTTACTCTTGTTTTCAAATCCCATGTCACTCCCAAGTCATTTTGTCTTAGCGAAGTCCGAGGTTAAACCCCTGTTCCAAGCTGCCAGTCAGCCATTGGGCACACAACCACTCAGAGTGGGAATCAAACCCAGACTGCTCACATCATCGGGTGATTTATTTAGAGCTTTTAGTTTTAATGGAGAGTAATGAGATCTAATATTATCCTCATTGTTTTTTGTGTGAATCAATAACATTTTGAGACTGGGGTCATCTGGTAAACGTCATATCTTAGTTTTTTATCATGGCCCAAGTCTTCAAAACAGTCGTTGCCGTAAACGAGACAAGTCTTTTTGGACCTACAGCCTTTTTGGAAGTGTGGTGTTCCCGTGCGGTCAGCCATCGACACACAAGCTGGTTGTTGGAAGATCATTACCTAGCCACACCAATAAAAGCACATGCCCACCGCTACCAGGTGAAAGGTCCAACCATAAAGCAGTTTTTTTATTTGAAAAACGGCAGAAGACTCACGCCCAGGTGGTAAACCGGGACTGCAGTCGCCTCATTGGTCCACTCTTCGCATCTCCAATAAGGGTTGGACATCAGAGCAATAAAATCACATCGAGATTGGATATCTGCATCAGAGTAGAGATTGGTAACAAGAAGACGAGGACCATTGTGACGGAGAGCGACCTGACCAGGACTGACTTGACTTGGGCGAGAACAAGTTAAGAGTTCAACCAAGCAAGGATCTTCCCGAGAAGCAAAGAACCAAAGCCAAGAGTCACCATGTCGTCTTTTGGCTTGGAGCTTCTGGGCGTGACGGTGGCACTGTTGGGTTGGGTCCTGAGCGTTGTGAGCTGTGCGCTGCCTATGTGGCGGGTTTCAGCTTTTATCGGCGCCAACATCGTGACGGCGCAGGTGTACTGGGAAGGTCTATGGATGAGCTGCGTTTTCCAGAGCACGGGCCAAATGCAGTGCAAGGTCTACGACTCCATGCTGTCACTTCCGCAGGACCTACAGGCGGCGCGTGCTCTCACCGTGGTTTCCATCATCCTGGGAGTTCTGGCTTTGCTCATCTCTTTGGTTGGTGCCAAGTGCACCAACTGCATTGAAGACGAGAGCGTCAAAGCCAAGGTGACCATCACATCCGGGGTGGCCTTCATCACGGCGTCGCTAACTCAGCTGGTGCCTGTTTCCTGGGCGGCCAACACCATCGTGGTGGAGTTCTACAGTCCCATCGTCCAGTTGGGACAAAAGATGGAAATCGGCGCAGCACTGTACTTGGGCTGGGCTGCTGCCGCGCTGCTGCTTGTGGGAGGGGCCATCCTGTGCTGTAGTTGCCCCCCTCGTGAGGAGACGTCCGGGAGGTACGGGATTCGCCCCGTCAGCCGTGTGGCCTACTCGGCCGCCCCGGCCAGGTCCGTCGCTCACAGTTCCTACAACAGGAAGGACTACGTGTGACCATCAGGAAACCGCTTGTCTCGGGTTCTTGTCTGGATGGAGACCCGTGTTGCCTTCGACTTGGAACCGCTGTTCTTATAGCTAGCACAAAGAAGAACCTGCCAGAAGTAGCAAGATGCAGGACCCAATGTGATGTTGGGGACCGGTCTGGAGGTCTTTGTATATTTATTTGAGTGGTAAGGACTATTAGGAGCTTTTCTGGTATCTGTAGGGTGTGTTGTCATGGAAACTACTGTGTGTTTATGCTCAGACCAAGAAAATGAGTCAGATTGTAACTAAAAAATATATTTTATGATTTCTGTCTCACAATCATTCTTTTTTTTTTGTTTGGAAAATGATCTGGATTTTGTTCATTCTACAAAATCCTAATAGTCTTTGTATTTGTATAATATATAAACTATATTTCATGACTTTTGTTTTAGCATTTAAGATGGAGACATTCATGATATTTCTTTACAATGTTTGGTCATTAACAATGATCAATCTGACCTCACTGATGTCCACTGAGTTTATTGTTCAGCCATTATACATCTTTTTATAAAGTTTTTCTGTTTTGGGGGATTTTTTTTCTTTTTTTTTATCTTAACCAATAATTTTAATTTATTTTGTGCTGACGTAACTAAGTACTCACGTGAAAGCCTTTTTATTGTTATACAATATTTGACATTTTATTTACGGTAGTAAAATTGTACTGAGAATGTCAAACATGAAAGCAAATGCTTGTATTTCAAGTTGAATAAACGCTGTTTGTTTCTAAGTGATGTAAATGTCTGACTTTAAATATTCAAATGCAATATTTGTGTTCCACCTAGCCGAGACACCACATAATAATCAGCGAGTCTTATCAAGACAAAGCCACATTCTATGCGTGAGTGAAAGGTGTTGCACTGTAGTCGACCCATCGCAGTGAAGTGTATTGCGGCCTGACTCCTGTTTACGCTGAGAGTCGTTTTTCCGGTTTGTCCCTTTGGGACTGTTTTCCCAACACCGATGCAACAAAAGACCACTGAGTGACTGAGCGCAGACAAACTGTCGTAACGGAACACTGAAAGATCTTTCGTTTGAAAAAAAGAATGAATATATGTACTAAAACTAAACAGTTGCCTTGATTTTTCCTCATTTGTTGTTTTGATTTCTGTTTTCCATTTTCAAGTTCCCTCTCAACTGTTTGTTATCTAGATGGATCCATCTTCTCAACCACCCCCACCACGCGCAGGGCAACCCTCCCCCACCATGCGCACAGGTGCAGGTGTGTGTTTTTTGTTTGGTGCCTAGACAAGGGCGTCGCCCACTGTATAAATTGCAGGCTTTTTTGCGGCGCCTCCTCACAACGTCAACTTTCAGACCCTCATCATTAGTCTTCCGGGCTCCCAGAGCGCCTCACCTCTTCCCGGAACAAAGGAGGACGTCGTCGAGGCTCGGCCATGTCGATGGGGACGGAGCTGGTGGGCATATGCCTAGGCGTGCTGGGCTTCATCATGTCCATCGTGACCTGTGCGTTACCCATGTGGAAGGTAACGGCGTTCGTGGGTGCCAACATCATCACAGCGCAGACCATCTGGGAGGGCCTGTGGATGAACTGCGTGACGCAGAGCACGGGCCAAATGCAGTGCAAGTTGTATGACTCCATGCTGGCTCTGCCTCAAGATTTACAGGCGGCGCGTGCCATGATGATCGTGGCCATCATCCTGGGCGTCCTCGGAGCGCTAGTGTCGGTGATGGGCGCCAAGTGCACCAACTGCATCGAGGAAGAGGGTGCCAAAGCCCGGGTGATGATTGCGTCCGGCGTGCTCTTCCTCTTAGCCGGGTTGCTGGTACTCATTCCGGCCTGTTGGACCGCCCACGTGGTGGTGCGCAACTTCTACAATCCCATCCTGACCAACCCGCAGCGCCGCGAGCTAGGCGCTTCACTTTACATCGGCTGGGGGGCCTCTGCCCTGCTACTGATTGGGGGGGCCATCTTGTGCAGTAGCTGCCCACCTAAAGAGCAACGTTACAAAGCCCCCAGGATGGCATACTCGGCGCCGCGCAGTAACAACACTGGATACGACCGCAAGGACTACGTGTGAAAGGTGTGACCTCAAGTTGTTTTTCCCTTGAAGAGTTTAGCAATTCTCAATAGGTTCTTCTGAAGAAATATGACCAATTAAAAAAAAACAATTCCCCTTTCAACTTGTATCAAATCTGAATAAAATTCCACACATTTCAAATCCTATATACCGTACATGTAGATTTTCAAGAAAAAGAAAATGAAGTTACACCAAAATATTTGACTTCATCAGCTTCACATTTTGTTTGCCGTCTGTGTGTGTTTTAAGCGAGTGTGTATTTTAGTGTTGCATATCACCAAAACTGCTTGTTTTTTTTCTTCCTCATTTATTTTTTGTAATGTTTAAATACTTTTGTGTACATTTGTGTATGTACATATGAGACCACAGTGAGGCTATCTCACAAAGACTCCGACATGAAGTTCAAATCTTCCAGCTTGGTTTTTTTCCCCTTATTATGTCTTTGTGTGTGTTTATGGGTGTTGTGTTTCACTGAAACTGCATTTCAACAAGTGTGCTGAGGCACCTGCTCCCATTTTACATTTGCTTCTTCCTTGTGTGCGTGTGTGTACGTGGGGATGTGTGTGTCCGTGTGAAATATTTGCTTAGAGCTCGACTGAAACTGAAGATGTTGTGTGATGGCTGCAGGCTGCTCACTGACAGTTTCACTGTGGCTGGGTCTCCAACATGCACTTCATTAGAACATTTATGTGATCTGTTGTATCTTAATTATGATTCTAATAATATAAATGACTTAACATTGTGTAATTTATTGTGAGACCACGCGTTTTAGTGCCGCTAAATGGATTGTATGTGAGAGATTAAAAATGTTATTACTAAAATATTTTCCTTTTTTTTCCAAATGAAATAGTGCTGAATTAAAATTAAATGTGGTTATTAATGTTTTGCTTGACTTGTATCATATATTTCAATAAAAGTTGGTGGTCTATCCTCAAATATAAAGTGTGAAAATGATGACTTTGAGCATTTTTTTAATTAAATACCAGCAATTATAGTATATATTTTCATTTATTAGTCATTATTGTATTTTATTTTTTTATAATTATAGATTTATTGAATTCACAACAAGATCTATCATTTTCTGAACCGCTTCATCCTCATTACGGTCGTGGGGGGTGCTGGAGCCTATCCCAGCTCACTTCAGACCAGAGGTAGGTGACACCCTGAATTGGTGGCCAGTCAATCACAGGGCACAAGGAGACAAACCACTATTCACGCTCACACTCATAGCTAAGGTTTAATTTAAAGTGTCCAATGAGCATACCATACATCTTTTTGGAATGTGGGAGGAGACCGGAGTACCCGGAGAAAACCAACGCCGGCCCGGGGGTAACATCCAAACTTAACAAAGGTGGACCAACCCTGGATTTGAATCCAGACCCCAGAGCTGTGAGGCCGACACACTTACCATTCATTCTATGTCAATAAAAAAAACTCAAGGAAATAAAACCAAAATGGTGCTCGGACGTTTGGTCGCGGGTCTTTTGGTCCCCATTGGTCGCCGGTCTTTTGGTCTCCGTTAGGGTTAGGGTTATCAACTGTACTTAGATATTAAACAAAATGTCCGGTCACGGACAAAAATACTCTGAATAACTCTTAACTTGTTACGTCGTTACTAACATTACTAGGCATGTAACGTTAGTATAGCGTACACTTATTTAGCCTGTTGTTCGCTATTTTATTCTAATTTTAAATCACCTTTCAAAATAACGTGTGTTTTTGGTGTTGGATTTTATCAAATAAATTTCCCCCGAAAATGTGACTTATACTCCATTTTTGTTTCCTTCTTAATTCTGCATTTTTTGGCTGGTGCGACTTATACTCAAGTGTGACTTATAGTCCGGTAAATACGGTAAATTGAATGTCTATCTCCATTGACTGTAACCAATGAGTCGATAGAAGTATTTGTTGCAGGTGATGAAGACACTCGAAGATGAGAATGACCTGGCAGCAAAGTCCAAAAGCTGATAGAGAAAATGTGCTAAGGTTATCACTGGTTTTTCTAACCTATCTCCCCCGCAACTTGTGTAAAACACTACACTTTGCATTATTATTATCATTATCATCATTATTATTCACCCCTGCCGGGGATCTTATCTTCAATGCTATTTTGATGCTCAGCAAAAAAATTAAAATTCTGATCATAATTACAATATAGCAGAAGAAAAATATGAAGGTTGTCATGTTGTTGTCTTGAACGTTCATGCAGTCTTTGGAAAAAGCAAAAAAAAAAAAAGCAAAATTCAGTCAAACTCAATATAAAAAAACAAAAAACAACAAACTCAATAGTCAATATATGTTTGAGTCATTGTGATTACAGATAATGTGAATTCCTACAATTTGTCAATATTACAAAGCTTGGAAATTAAGCGATAAAGTTAAGGGTGTGTTTAAAGTGACTTTTTTTTATTAAACGTTTAGAACAAATGTAAGTAGTTCAATGGGTGAACTTTGATCTTATGAAAGTGTTTTCCATGTGCGCCATGGTCCCGTGGGCCGTCGTCGTGGGAACGGCCTGCTCCATCCCAGCAGACGGCTCCTATCGCAACCAAAGTTTGCGGTCTCTCAATATGAACTCATTGGCTGCCATTGAAGGTGATGGATTCCCAATCTATATGAACTGGGAAGGTCTGTTAGGGGATGATCAAAATGTCTTGCCATTGGGTCTCATTACACTGACGCAAGAGTGTAAATAGTGAGTCATTCATGTGACCTTAAAATAGATTCGTCATGTTTCAAAATCATCATAAGTGCACCGGTAAGCTTTTTGCTGACATCTAGAGGCAACAAAGAGTAGCGGCAATATAAAGCCTTTTGTAATGCCCTTGACAAACGTGTCCAAATATATGAAAAATAAATAAATAAATAATACTAATAAATAAATACATACATAAATAAATTACAAAAAATACATAATGATAATAATAAAAACAATAAATAATAAAACATGAAAAAATATATATACATATACTGTACTTACACACATACATATACACACATACATATACATACACACACATCCATATACATACATGCATATATATACCATATAGTATGATTTTTATTTGAGATTAGTTTTGCTCCTCCATGGGGTTAAATACTCCTTTCGGCCCACATCGGGATTAGACAAACATTGGCCACGCCCATCAAGTGTCTCACTCCGCACCGGCAGCAACATTGCGGCCATGTTGCTAGGGGCAGCATTTCCATCTTTAACGTAATACTTGGACATCGTAAATAAGTCGTTTCTTTTTAATTCTCTACCGACTTTAATGATCTTCCAGTTGTGTAAAGCACGCTGTCAAAGAAGTGCGTCGTGCCTATACATTGTAGCAGTCGGCGGCTGGCTAGCTTGCCAACAACTCCGAGCTCCCAAAGGCCCGCATGTCGCCGAGTTAACTCCAAATCCAGGTTTTTCTCTTCGAAAAGTGACGCCACCATGACCCTCTTGTGCCACTTGGTCCAAGCGACGAGGCCGAGACCGAGATTTGTTCCTCTCCTTTCTCGGCCACCTTGTCGCCTGCCGCCCGGACGGAGGCTCGCTAACTCGGCTAGTTTGTCCAGCACCAGCAGGTAACTGCCAGTAGCAAAAAACAACATTTTAATTCCAAATATTTTTGAAATAGTCAATATAAATAAGTAGTAAATATATACAAGTAGTCAACATGAACAAGTGGTCACGGAAGTAGCCAGGTACAAACGGTTACTAAAGTGGTTAGCAGCCTATCGAAAGTGCAAATACAAGATGAGAAATTAGTCTAGATTGGGTCCTCCCAAATGCAGAACTTGAGTTGAAGCAGTTATTGCAATTTTATCACAGTAGATTGATTAATTCATTCATTTATTTTCTGAACCACATTATCCTCACTAGAGTCGCGCTTGGAGCATATCCAGCTGACTTCGGGCCAGAGGCAGGGGTCACCCTGAATCGTTGGCAAGCCAATCGCAGGGGACGGACAAGCATTCACGCGCACATGCATACCTAAGGGCAATTTATAGTGGCCAATCAGCCCTACCATGCATATTTTTCGAATGTGGGAGGAGACCGGAGTACCCAGAAAAAAACCCACACAGGCCCGGGGAGAACATGCAAATTCCACACAGGTGGACATGACCTGGTTTTGAACCCAGGACCCCAGAGCTGTTTTCCGAAGCGGTATCCACTCGCTTCACCGGGCCGCCCGTGTACTGTCTGTTTTTTTATAGAAAAAAAATACAGTATTTACTCACATATAAGCCGCATCCTGAAAGTTGCCTTGAATTTTTTTTATTTGACAATTTCTCAATAGTGTTCCCAATGTTCACCTCCATATTCCATTTTAATAGTGAGTACAAATGTTACTTTGAAGAGACAATCTTAAGAAAAATCATTACAAGTGGTATTTCTGGGACACTTTATGAATCAAATGCACATTATTAGGCTCAATATCATAAGAACGTTGATATTCCTGTCTTTGTAAATGCAAAATATAAAATTATTCAATTTGAAAAAAGAAATAAAACCGGCTTTTAAGCGAGTAAATGCGGTAATTTGGTGTTCAAGAAGTCTATATTTAAATTTGCATCTTGATAAAGCCGGGTCGTCTTATATTTGGGTCGATACAGTAGTTTAATAAAGTTTGTTCTTCCAGCACGGTCAATCTGACTTATGACGTGTTTGATGGGAAGAGCGACAGCTCCACGCCACTAGTCTTCCTACATGGCCTGTTCGGAAGCAAATCCAACTTTCAATCCATCGCCAAGTCACTGGTGCAGCGGACCGGTCGTAAGGTACATACCAGCACTCGTCGGAATCCTGAGCATCTATATTCCGGGGTGTAGACATCCTCATCGTCTTTTTGTCCAGTTAGGTGCTGACCGTTGATGCCCGTAACCACGGCAACAGTCCCCACCATCCAGAGCTGACGTACGAGGCCATGAGCGGCGACCTGTTACAACTTCTCACGCAGTTGCATATCGACAAGTGCATCCTAATTGGGCACAGCATGGGCGGCAAGACGGCAATGACCACCGCCCTCACTCAGGTCACCCCTTATATGTTTACTTGCGGCGTGATACTGAGAGCTAAATGCTTTAAAGATCTTTGTCTTCCCTGCTGGCAGCCGGCACTGGTGGAACGGTTGGTTGTGGTGGACATCAGCCCGGCTCAGAGCAATACCAGAAGTGACTTCCACTTGTACATTGACGCCATGCGAGATGTCAACGTCCCCAGCGATCTGCCGCGCTCCACCGCCAGACGCTCGGCTGAGGACCAGCTGCGACACCGAGTGAAGGTCAGAATCACTTTTATGGGAAGATTCTCTGAATGATCTCATGTGATGATCAAACTCCCCCGATCGTGACGTAATCGGAGCTTTTTGTGTTTAGGAGCACTCGTTGCGACAGTTCCTGCTCACCAACCTGGTGGAAAGAAACGGTAGGTACGCTTGGAGGGTCAACCTGGATGCAGTCTCAACACACCTTGATGATCTCATGAGTTTTCCAAGTGTTGACTCCACCTATCAAGGCCCTACGCTCTTCCTGGGGGGAGCCAAATCACCTTACATCAGGTACTACTTTCATCGAATCGGGTAAAAACTATAGGTTGTTAAACTGTTGTCACCCACCTACCCCCAGCTCTGAAGATTACCCCAAAATTGAGCGTCTGTTCCCGTGCGCCAGCATTCAGTACATACCAGATGCAGGCCACTGGATTCACGCTGAAAAACCATTGGACTTCATCAGCTCTGTTGTCACCTTCCTGCGTTCCTAATGCCCACCATCAGATGAGAACTCAAAATGGCCGACCACATAAATGGACTCGCACAATTATTTTTCACTCTCGCATTACAGTGAAGGTGGCGCGAGTGGTTAATGCCTCGGCCTTACAGCTCTAGGGTCCTGGGTTGAAGTCCAGGTCCACCTGTGTGGAGTTTGCATGTTCTCCCCAGCGTGGGTTCTCTCCGGGTACTCCGGTTTCCTCCCACATTCCAAAAACATGCATGGTAGGCCAATTGGACACTCTAAATTGCCCCTAGGTATGAGTGTGAGCGTGCATGGTTGTCCGGGACAGGCTCCAGCCGCCCCCACGAACCTAATGAGGATAAAGCGGTTCAGAAAATGACGAGGCATTAGTGAATGAATCCCCAGGATTGAATGTGGTTGTCAAGCCCAATGCTGCTAACTGGCAGGTTGTGATGTGGTACTACACTAAAGACGAGAAACCCTCATTCAGTACTTGATGGGTGAACTAATCATTGAAAAATAGCTGCAATATGAGGAATTTGGAACACTGCAACTATTACCCTGCCATATTTATACTAGGACTGCGTGCAGGTAGCTTAACATGTTTCAGTGTTGTCCCATCTGTCGTGCATTATTTGTGAGGTGACATGTGATGAGGTGTTTTTTTTCCCGATGTGACATTCCACTTCAGCAACTTCTACATTTACATTATTCTCAGCACCGAAGTCAATTTTTCCTCTCGGTGGCATCTGCAATGTAGCATATTTGTCTCGGATTAAGAGGTGGGAATTGGCTCGACGAGTGACGTGGGAGTCAGACAATGAGTTGAACTGACACAATATGCACTCTCCATGTAAACATGTAGAGGACTAATTAGTCCTCTACATATTATAATAAGTAGGAAATGTAAGTAAATGTTGTGGCTTTATTTATTTACAATCAGAGTTATAAAGTAAAGAAATCACACATCCATAATATATGAACCCCCAAGTAACTTTGTCCTTCCTATGTTGTATACATAATATTATTCATGTGCCGATGATTAGCCCTCTTCAATAAAAGCAAGGTATTTAAATGTTTTCTTCCTGAACTTGGTCATTTCGGGTCAGTTGAGCGAAATCACCTGGAAGCCATCATTCCCCTTGAGCTGGGAGCCCTCTGTGGTAGGCTGCCCCCCAGTGCCCCTCCTCCACTTGTCCTTCCAAGTGGGGGCCTGCCACATGGGTGACAGCTGTGGCCTGCCATTAAAGACCTGGGTGGGACTGTGCGCAGTGGGAGAATCTGGTGAGGCAGGCCCGGGAGGCACCGGGAAGTTGGTGGGCCGTTGCAGGGGCACCTTGTTCCTCCTCAGGATGCCCATGCGAGAGGTTTTCTTGGTGTTGTTGTCCAGCTGCTGCTGCAGATGGAGCTGCTGCTGAAGTAAAAGCTGCATATCCTCCTGAAAGGCAGAAGAAACGACCATGCTTTATACAGTGGCACCTATACTTTTTTTTAATTAATTGGTTCCAGAACTGGTTTTGTAAATTAGATTTTTTATAAATAGAAGCAGATTTTACATTGAATTATGACTCATTCCTTGATCTATAATACTACCCCCCCCTCCCCCAAACCAAATGATAAAAGTAATAACAATTTTGGGTGAAAATATGTATGCTATAGAAAATAAATGCTATTTATTAAGCCATTACTATGGATAAAAAAATAGAGTCGAATTGCGAGTGGCAGCCGGGTAAACATACGTTCACGCAACACAAAAACTTAAAATTATGTTACGCACACTCAGACAAACAACTTTCTAACGGACGAGGGTCAAAGTGTCAAATGTACAGTAAAAGGGGCTTTTGTGGGAGTGTTACCAGATAGTTGCTTAGCTATTGACTATCACGACAATTTTAAAATATAATACCAGATACAAGAAGTGTATTTACATTTTGAGCGGATGTTTGACGTTTCGAAAATTGGACCGTTTTCCCGTATCTTGGAACAAAAGATTTACCATCAAAGCTTTTTGTAAATTGAATATTTTGTGTGTAGAATGTAGCATTGGTAAGTAGAGGTACCACTGTAGTTTAGTTTAGTTGTGATGCTGTTTTTGAATACCCACCTTCCAAGCTTCCAACTCCAGGGACAACTCCAAGCGTTTCTGTGCCGCCTCCAGCAGTTGGTTGTTAAGCAGCATCATTTCTGTCTTGCAGCGCAGGAGCTCTGTCTCCATGGCTTTCTTCCTGCCCGAACACATGCAAACATGTATTAGCCGAACAAAACCGCAGATATCTGTCCGCACCCGATACTAACTTCTCAATGGCGTCATCTCGATCCCTCAGCGCTTGTTGCAGCAAAGCGCCATCCTCAGACGTGCGCCCTTGAAGCGAGTTGGCTTCCTGTATGCAACACCATGTGTTAGATCAAACCCTTTTGACATTTAGCATAGCTCACAGCAAGTTCTTTTGTGACACTTTGACATGATGGGCGAAGTAACAGGTCGTGTGAGTTTTGAAAACTAAAATGGTTCTGCCCAAATGGCTGGATGTCAAAATTAAGCACAAGCTATTGTTGGCAAAAAATAAACATGACTACCCAAGTTCACAATTTGGGTCAATTTTGAATGCTTTGCCAGTACGAGCCAGTTTTTTCCAGATCAAAATCCAGACCGCAGTGAAAACTTAGTCCAAGAAATTCAGCACCTTTTGGGCAATGCCGGTGACGGCCATTTTCCGGGTGATGTCCTGCAGCTGGGTGAGGGCAGCATCCAGGCGCTTCTCCCCAGGAGGCGGCAGCTCTGGTGGGGGTTGCCCCTGCTGGGTGGGCATCATCTGCATCAGCCTCAAGATGGACAGGATCTCCTCCGTCACCTGGAAACACGAAGGTCACTCGAGGCCACCGTCACCAACATGCGGGCAGAAGGTTTACCCGCTCTCGATCCTGACTCCATCCGGACCCGTGTCGACTCTCCTGCAGTTTGTCCACTTGGGCTTTTAGCTTGATGCTGCGTCGTCGGGACAGCTCCACCTCCCGACGGACTTCTTTCAGCTGCAACCGCACATTTTTAGATAAACTTATGGCAAACTTGATTGAATATAATTAATAAATGCAACAATGTTAACATTGCAATTTTTCCAAGTGTCATCAATTAGAAGTAAAAAATGCTCAGGTTTTCAAAAATCTAATTCTTTTTTTTCCCTTACAGGATGTTTAATGAAACTTGTACGTGACTTTTTTGAGCACAGTTAATTATAAAACGATCATTGGCATTGACGATAGACGTCCAAACTACTCAAACCCTTCCTCAAAATGGTTGTTGTTAAAAGACTCCTGAGTCTGTGCCATTGATGGCTATGAAACATCCAATCTATTTTGACTGCAAATTAATGGTGATACATTTTGAGTTGGGGAAGATAGCAGCAAATAGATGGATTGGCCATCTACCAACCACAATAGCACAGAGGGATTGCTAATTTTACCCAACTACCACAGCACATACTCTGAATACTAAAACATTTTTTTGTCATTCCACCATTTTTTTGTACAAGAACTCTGAATTCCCATGACACCAACATTGTCATGCTGTTGCTAATCAATAAATATCAGTGAGACTATATGTGCAGAAGAGTCTAGAGGGGGGGGGGGGGGGGGATTTGGATTAAAGTGGCAGTAGAGGTATTGTCGGCGTCTTGGTGCTGACGTCACGTGATGCTCCTATTGATACGTTTGGGACTCAGTTCTCTCACTAGCAGTTTTACATTTTAGCAGGTTAGCGGGAGCCATATCAACCAATCAATACAGCCACATATTGCTAGATAGCCTTATATACCCATAGAGAGAAAAAACATTTGGCTTCTGAGCCGTATCTACCCATCCAAAGAGCCACGTTTGGCTTGAGAGCCTTATCTACCCACCAAGAGAACTGCATTTAATTCCCGGGTCATATCTACCCATCAAAAGAGCTACATAAGGCCCCCGAGCAATAAGTTCCCCACACCTGGTCTAACTACTCCATTTTTTTAGGGTTGGGTTTCCACAAATTAGGTCAATTAGAAGATATAAGGCCCAGATTGTTACTTTTGGCCCCGCCTCTCCGCGCCATTTGACGTAACAGCTGAGATTTAAAACCCAGTACAACCACAACAACAAAAGGACCATCTAAGCTAGAATAAATGAATGAATGGAACCGTGTCATTGACGTGTCCAAGAGTCCTGCGCCTCCCAAGCGGCCTCCCCACGTTGATAAGGTCGGGCAGTGTCATGTAGCTCCTCTGGAAGGGGGAGTCGCGCCCCCCTAAGTTGGGCGACCCGGAGCGCTCCTCCCGCTGGAGTGCGGTGACACCCGATGGCCGAGGATCCAAATCGGCATCCTCGCGCACTTCCGTCAGGCTCAGGCCGGTGAGGATGCACTCGTCGACGGTCCCAGGCGCTTCCGGGCCTTCGTCTTCTGGGTCCGACAAAGAAGCGTGCCAACGCGAGGTCACTGTGGAAGTTCGGGAGGGTTTGGAGCGGATTCTGTTGAGGGAGCAGTAAAGCCTCTCGGTGGAGGTCAAGCGCGGACGCAGACGCGAGTTGAGGTCCGAGAATTCTGCCGAAAAGTCGGGCTCCCCGGGGGAAGAGAACACATCTCCCGAGTCCATGGTCGTAAGGTGAGACTGACAAAAAGAAAGATTGAGGTGGAAGACGGAAAAGAATGTGGGCCAACTAGTTTTTCCTGCCACCAAATGACGCCACGCCACTCATTCCGACTGAAGCTGACGTCATTTCCCTGAGCGTTTATATACTTCCTTATCTCGAACCCTTTGGAGGACGTCGTAAAAAAAACAGAAAGATTGATTTGCCAGACTCAAATGCCGGGCATTAGAAACATTTTTTTCAACACTTCCCGATGACAGCAGGTGTACATTTCACTGAGATAAAAAAAGAAGCTATTCAATTAAGACAATACTTTTTATTTAAAATTAAAATAAAACAAGGAATGGGGTCCAGGTCGTTACACCTGTGTGGAGTTTGAATGGGTGTTTGTCTCCTTGTGCCCTGTGATTGGCTGGCCACCAATTCAGGGTGTCCAAAGCCTCAGGCAAGAAGTCAGCTGGGATAGGCTCCAGCACCCCCATGACTCTATTGAGGATAAAGCAGTTCAGAAAATGAGATGAGAAAACAAGGAAACTGGAGTCCAACAGAATCCTTGGTGGAGGTAGGCAATAGATTAGATAAAAATATACACGTTAAGCATGATGGCTCACTAGTCCATGATTTGTTTTTCTTAAAATAATGTGAAACTTGAAATGAGCTACATTCAGTTTTTTTGTTTATCATCTCTCAAAATAATGGAAAATGAATCATGCTCAGGTCGCTGATTAAAATGAGTGGTTCCATCTCAGAAAACAAGTTTTAATCCCTTTTTCCAATCTGGGTTTCTTGAACAGAAATGGGAAAAGAAATACAAAAGATAATTGCTTCCCATTGCTTTTGACACATTGTTTATACCATATGTCTCAGGCATCCCCCAAATTGACAGTTTTCAACGCCGATGTCTTTCTTGTATATTGCGGGAAAAGAAACAGGAATTGAAATTTAAAAAAAACTTCATTCCTTGGTATGCATTTTGTTTGAAAACATTACATCAAGGAAGACATCCCACCAAAAAAAGCACTAACTGAGCTATTTACATACTGTCAAACCCTACAGATCATACTTTGCTTTCCAAATTCTGTTTAATAAAGGCAGCTTGGAAAAATGTACCGTATTTTCTCACATATATCCGTATTTGTAACAAAAAAAAAGATGACCGAATTAAGGGTAAGGCTTATATCCGCACAAGACTTAACGCGTTGCTACACTCTATTCTCCAGTAGATGTAGGCAAATTAACATTTACTTTTTGTTGGTTATTTTCAGTTTTGCAGTAAGAAACTAACCTTTACTGGATGAATTGCTAACTTCCTTATGATGTTGAGCCTAATAATTTGCTTTTGATTCATACAGTATCTCAGAAATAACACATTTTTTTTCAAGATTTTTTCCTTCAAAGTAACACAATTGTACTTCCTTTTAAAAACCATGAATATGGAGGTGAAAATTGTGAATCAAGTGATGGCTTATACGTGAGAAATTGTAAAAAGAAACGACTTTAAGGCAAGTTTAAGGGTGCAGCTTATACACCGGAGATGCTTAGATCCAAGAAAATGAGATTACAAAATAAAATTCGAAACAGAATTGGTCTGGTTTTCCTTTTTTGTTCTATTTCCAAAATAAGAAGAAAAACAAATCCAACTTTTTCACATTTCGTCCATCTTTGTCTTCAGGCCGATAAATCAGTCGCCCTGAACTTACAAGGCAATTTGTCGAGTCAGCACTTTCATGTCGTGTGTAACTTCATCACACTTTTTTTTAATCCTTATATACATTTGACATGTTTCCTGTCACTAGCACAGTTGTCTACAAATCGCCGCGTGGTTTTCTCTCATGGCTGTCCGAAGCGCACCTGAAACTCAGGTTGTCGGAGGCCGAGTCAGGTGTGTTGCCCATCCTGTGGGACATGCTCACTTTAAAATCAATGTCTGCCACTCACAGCAATAGACATCCAATTCCATTTCAATTAGGAGGGGATCATTGCCAAAGCTCCTATTTCAAATGGCTTGAATATCTGTTGCTCTCGATGGCAGGAAATGAGCTAAAACAAATATGAAGTAGAACTGATAACCTGGTGTCGACTTGAGCTTTGTGATTGGCTGAGCCATCGGCGGTATCAATCCAAGAGGCACCACGCAGCACGAACATCTGTTGGCGCGATGCAAAGATGCTGGATGTCCACTCCCACGTGTTACCCAACATGTCCAACAGTCCTGTCACATGATCAGCTTCATCATTAAGTGTTTTTATAAATGATTCTGCGACATTTCACAATGTTACATGGCAAAATTCTCTTATTGATTCAAAATCCGTCTAAAACAATCTTTACGTGCGTTTTTGTTAGAAAATAAGCAATGTGTCTGCATTTCCACTCGTGTCCAATAGGAGGAAGCACAACGCCGATAAAGCACAGCAGACAGTATGCTGATGTCCAAATGCAGCGTGGACATGTAGCGGAGATGGGATGTTCATCCTGGGCCTGGGTGGGTTTTGTTCGGGAACTCCAGTTGCCTCCCAAATTCCAAAGAGATGCATGGTAGGCTGATTTCGCACTCTAAACTCTCATTAGGTATGCGTGTGAGCGTTAATGGTTGTATGTCTCTGTGTGCTTTACGGCTACTTGGCGACCGATCTAAAGCAAGAGTGCTCAATTTTTTTCTTCAAAGATCTACTTTTCAAGGAGCCAACATAGCCAACGTGGTAACCACTCGCGCCGCCCGGCCGCCCTTTGAGGCAATACACACCCCAAATAATCATCCTTACCAAACTGGTTCTGAGGTGGGAAAGCATCAACCGGCGCTAGGCCGTGATACCCATCCTCCGCCGTGTCACCATCCGGAAATGAACCCTGTCGGTTTTGTCTCATTAGCAACTTGTCGCGTGCCACAATGACGGCTAATCTCACCTGCCATAGGTTGGTCCTGTTGGCCCGGAAGCGCTTCCCCCACGGAAAGGTGGCGCCTGGAATCAATAAAGGACGAAAAAAATGTGTCGTTTGAGCAGGCGTGTGAGTGTTTGTTACCAGAGAGTCCTCCTCTAGCTGCCCATTCCCACTGCTCCTCAGTAGGCAGCTTTTTCTTCTTCCATGCGCAAAAGGCCTGAGCATCGTTCCAGCTGACGTGGACCACTGGGAATTCCAGTCGAGCGCTGATGCCAGAACCGGAACCAGAAGGCTGTGCCCGGAACGACGCAAGTAAATAGATGTTCTGTAATCCCCCCAAAACCAAACAAAAAATTCTGACCTGCCGCCAAAAGGCTCGTTCAACAGGAAGCCACCAAGGAGCAGACTGTCGAACATATAAAGGCCTTTGGAGCAACAAAAACGGGGTCCATCGAGATTTGAAGAGATTTCCAGTCGGTATTTACCTTAATGGTATGCGTCACTTTACTCTTGACGTCATCAGAAACAAAATCCTTAAAGACAAAACTCCAACCAAACTTCTCGGCTTCAGTTTTGTACTTTTCAGCCCTCACAAATTCCCTGAAAGAAGGAATGTGTGTTAGGGATGATCACGTGATCAGAATTTGGGCCCATCTTTCCACAGAGAGGTGTTAAGGGCTACAGTTATAATGATGTTGAGAAAAAAAATACTCTTTTGACATTTTTACTACATCACGATTAGACCCATCAAAGCCCAGCGGCTGAATGGATAGATAGAATCCAGGTCGATCCACTTGTGTGGAGTTTGCATATTCTACCCGGGCCTGTGTGGGTTACCTCTGGGTAGTGCGGTTCTCACCCACATTCCAAAGACATGCACGGAAGGCTGATTGGACGCTCTAAATGGCTCCTAGTTATGAGTGTGAGCGTGAATGGTTGTTTGTCGCCTTGTGCCCTGTGATTGGCTGGCCACCGATTAAGGGTGTCCCCCTCCTCTGGTCAGATGGAATAGGCCCCAGCAGCCCCCACAACCCTTGTGAGGATAAAGCGGTTCAGACAGAGGATTATAGACCCCTGAACTCATGGACAACGGAGTGGCATTGTTTAGGTGACCAGCTCTACCTAACTGTACAAATTGAGAAGTGCAGCAGAATGAAGACTGAAATCAAGCTTCTTATTATATTCAACGATATAGTCATTCATTCCATTCGGGAACATGCAAACTTTCCACAGGAAACTCCAGGCCTGGGATCGAACCCTAGGCTGATCCGCTCCGCCAATAGCGTTCATATTTTTCTTAGATCCATCTTTTATCAGAAAAGACTTTATTTATCACTAGTCCACTAATACAACACCCCCCCCCCCACCCCACCCCATAAAAACAACAAATTTCATCAACAACATTCATGCAAATGTAATTTTGAACACAAATATTGTTAGAAAACTTCACGCAAATACTAACCTGAAAGCCTGATTGGTGACGGAATGTCTATCCAATAAAAAAGGCAAAAGTTTAATCTCATCTTCATCCCCACCGAAGTTTGTCCTTGTCATTTTCCCTCCGGGGATGGCCACCATGGTGTCATGCTCATCAGCAGCAGCTGCTGTTAATCGTCAGAAAAATCGCGACAAATCTGTTGATGGAACTATACTGGATTTTTAAAAATGCTATATATAAATTCGGAGAGCAAGTTTTCTTCACCTGTCGCCACGGTGATGGATGAGAAGAAAGAAAGACACACAATACCTCTAAAGAACATTTCCATTCCCAAATAACGATTCGGTCACATAATAAAAGGCCAAAAATGATGAATTTGTGGCTAATTTTGCCTTACCGGGCTCAACAGTTTGCGTTCATGGAACTGGAGGTTCGGCAAAAACAAAAGCGCAATTTATGTTCCGCGTGTAATAAATCAACGTGTATTTTTAGATCAATTGGTTTTGAAACGATTTATCGATTTGCAATATTTTCAAATTATTTTCGTCATTTAAAGCGGAGAATAAATGCTTTCGATTTTGAGTGCATCGAACAAAATAACCCGACAAGAAACAAGCACTTCATGATTCATCAACAGCCGGCTCATCCTTACTTTCGACATAAGTAAAAAGAAATATGGAACAACTGCAAAGTTAAAAATGCAATTCCAAATCTTGCAGCAACTGCCCTTTCAACTTTAGTTATACAATACGTTTAAACTAAATTGTGTTTTCAACAATAGACCACATTGAGAAAAAATATCCTTGTAAAGCATATATTAAAAATAAGGTATTGACAACTTTCTGCAATTTTAAAATTTTTGGAGTTTCAAATTCAATGAGTATGTATCAAAGAGTAGATTTGCATTATAAATCATAATGAACCAAGCTTCATTAACAGGGGAAAAAAAACTTCCAGTGCAATTTATGTCAAAGAAAACGGCTGTATTTTATTTTCATAGCGTGTTATTTTTATTCCACATCACTTTTATTCAAAATTGACACCCAAATGAATTAAACTCAATGAACAGCTGCTGAAGAACAACTTTAATGAGTGCATACACTTGCTGCCATCAGTGCTTCACTTTTTACAATCCAACAGTATGTGATAAATAAACTAATCCGGGCGTTGAGTAAAAAAAAAAAAAAGAAAAAAAAGTGTGAACTTCTGAGTGCTTGTTGAACTCGTTGTAAACACTTGATTTTTAACCTCTGAGGGATGACATTCCGGCACGCATGATCTCATCAACCAGCAGGATGTTGCTGGCAATCACCGTGCTACAGACACAAAAACAAACTTGTTACCAAAATGCGACAAAAAAATGACATCACAGGCATTTGTTTACCAAGAGTGAAGAAGTTGCTTCTTGACGCTGTAATTGTCCCACACTCCCGCCTCGCTGGCAACCATCGGCTCCCCTGAAAAAGGAAAACGCAGTTGAGGGTTTGGCTGAAACACCATCTTGCCCTCACCCAAAGGAAGCGATGCTCACCTGTGCTCAGGTCGACACCAACTAGTTGACCAGCGGACGCTTTAAACTCCGTCTGCAGCTTGACTAGCGTTTCCTGGGGGTCGTATCCGGAGTTTTGGGCTAGGACCTGTTTATGGGATTGTATAGTTTTGAAACAATATCCGGCAAGAAGCACAAAGCTCTAAGGCGTAGAGGAAAAAACAAAGTTGATGATGTTGCACGAGCACAGGCTGAGGAAATCCACAATGGCGTCCTCAGGTGTTTGCAGTGCGATCCAAAAAATAATCAACTCTATATCTCATTAAAGGCCGGAAAATGTTTTGTCTTGTGGTGCTTGAATTTATGTTGATTTATGGAGTTCTAGACGTCCGCACAATTCCAATGCTTGGGCTGTCGATTCAAATTCGATTGGACCTCTACCCCACACAATGAGTTAACAAAAACAACAACATTTGGGAACACACGAGTACAGAAAAGTGATTCAACAAAAATATCATTGAAATAATAACCAAAAACATAGAAATACAAAACCAATAAATATTAAATTTGAAAAAAAAATCCCGTACTTTAGTATTTTTATATCATAACAAACCTATACTTTGATCCTTCACCACTTCAATACTTTGCGTATTTATATATTAAGTATATGTATAAATTAAAAAAAAGAGATGAAATGTCAAAATTCACGCTGAAACCCGCAATACATGAAAAATGGCTGATTGTCAGGACATCGATGCGGAGTTAGTTGGGTGGCGAAATTTTCACCGTAGAATGCCGTGCAAAAAAAAAAATCGTAAAAACTTTTTAACATTAACCTGTTTTTTTTAATTAATATCAAGCGAAGAGGAACTATTTTCACTGTGTATTTAAAATACGCAGTGATAAAATAATTTCAAATTGTTTTAATACAGTTTATATTTAGAAATCAATACAATTCTTGATAATAGTACTTTAATTTAAATAGGTGCTAAAATGTAGTACGTTAGTAATGTCAGGTCTACAACATCTGGGAAATTTGAGTGATTACTGTATATATTTTAAATTTTTCTTATATTTTGACTTGTTATTTGCAGATCTTTGTGATTTGTTTGTGTATTTTATCATTGTTGCCATATTTCTCCAATATGTTTTATATATTTGTTGAATTCAGCCATTAAGCAGTTAATTCATATGACACATGGCGAATGATTAAAAAAGAAAAAGTTGTGACCTTTGGGATGATGAGGAGGGCGTCGGCAAAGGCTTGCACGCCGAGTTGTGCTCGTCCTTTCACGCTGGCTTTATGCTTGACCAACGCGTCGGCCAGAGCCACTTCCAAGGCACCCGCACCTGGCACGACGCAACCTGATAACCACCAGGAAGAAAGTGACCCATGGGAGCGTGGAAACAAAATGGTCACCAGGTGCATCACGATGCGACTAACCGTCTTGGATGGCGTTCTTAACGGCACGCAGGCCGTCCCTGACTGCGTCTTTGATCTGAGTCAGTGTGTGCTTGTTGGGACCTTTGATCAGCAGGGTCACCGAGCGAGGGTTGTCGCATTTCTCGATGAACGTGAATTTCTCCTCGCCCTGAATACATTTGGGTTTAGGGGGATGGGTCTTGTTCAAAAAGCTAACCGCACGAGGCTCGGCCACCGCTCGCCAACTCACCAGGGTGTGCTCATACACCAGCCCAGCGTGACCCAGACTTTCTGGCGTGAGGTCGTCCACAGAGTTCATGGCAATGCCGCCGCAAGCCAGAGTTAACCTGTTGGTCCACAAACAACATTACCGCTGCCATCTGTTGTGAATTAAAAATTTCCACACAGATTGTCTTGGTCAACTGAAAACGCGGGACAGAAGTGTGCAGCTATCCAACGAAGAGGTAAAGACCAAAATTGATGTTGCACGAGCTTGTCAGGCCAGGGAACGCCACGATGGCGCCCTTGGGTGTTCGCCGTGCTACCGGGTAAATGACGCATCCAAATAACTCAACATGTTCAATCAAACAAACCTTTCCATGTTCCTCCTCTTGGCTCTACGCAGGGCAACGATCCCCTCCTTGGCAAGGGCATCCAGAGAGTAAGGGTCAATGCCCTGTTGAAGACAAGAAAAAGTCAAACTCTTCATTTATAGTTACTTTTTTTAAATCCAATTTTTTGGTAAATTTTTGTGTCACGTAAATGTCCATTTAGGCTTTTATTTTATTCATTTGTTTTTTGTTTTATATTTAAAAAATTCAGTAAACTATTTTTACAATATTGGCAATATTCCTCCCTTGCTCAGCACAAAATAATTACACCTGTTGTTATCCCATCAAACTGCTGAACTCTTAGCTTTGCCATGCCAAATTCTCATATTTTGATGACAATAGTCATATGACTGATAAGACCATGGGGCAAACCTTTTGGTTGATGACAACAAAGGACTTGTCCCCCTCGGCGCACACCCGCTTCTTGAGGGCGACGATTTTGGCGACACGCTCCATAATGTACTTCCTCTCGGCGACCACGAACTTCTCACGCTCTTCAGCGCTCTTGTAGAAGAAGCCCGAATTAACCTCGGTCTTCTCGTACTCCAGTGACACATTGCAGGTCAGCACGTAGGCATCCTCCACCCGTTTCTTCATGTCAGGGTGCCGTGCCCCGTGGTCCAACACTAGGCCGCGGATCAGTCTGCATACGGAAAGGTGTCAGAAACGCCCAGCGCGTTGGCGGCGGCAAACACTCACTGTGTGTCGCAGTCCGTCTTGTGTTTCATCTCCATGATCTCCACCATGTACAAGTCGATGGGCTCGTTGGGCTTAGCGATGGTCAGCACGGCGTCCACCACCGCCTGCAGACGCACAATTAAGCACGTTGACACCAACAACCTTTTATCACACCGCAAATAAAATCAATGCCACTCGTTCGACCGCTACCTCAGTAAGCAGGTCAGCCAGCTCGGTGTGGACTTTAGTCCTAAGGGAAGTTCGCGCGACCTCCAGAAGGGTCTCCCTGTCCATCTGACGGGCCACTTTGACTTCTTCCAGCACAGCCAGCGCCTTCTCCTTGGCTGACTCGAAGCCCTCTGCCACAATCCTTGGGTGGAGACCCTGAGGTACACTAAATGGTAAGCCTAAAGAAACGTGTAACTCCTCATGTCTGTTTGCGGTACCTCTGAAACATAGAGGTCAGCCTGCTTGAGCAGCTCTCCAATGATGAGGACGTTGGATGTGGTTCCGTCTCCCGTGATATCATCCTGGGCGGTGGCCACTTTGGCGATGAGCGAGGCCGTCGGGTGCTGAATTTGCTGAAATGATTCAGGGAACTCAAGACTCAGAAGACCAACAAAACATTTCAGTAGCAGGGGGTTAAAAGACCAAATTGAAACAGTCTGGAGGTCTGTCGCAGTCAACGGCAGGCAAGGGTTTACATGAAAAATATGGCATAAGTGATTTCTTACCATCTCGTGTAAGAGAACGTTTCCATCTTTTGTCAGTTTGATATCCCCAGAGCCAGAAACCAACCTGCAAACAGCAAGAAATTCTTCAACCTCCTAAAACCCAGACTCTTGCAAGGCATGCATTTTTACTTTCTCTTTAATATTTAGGTTAATTGGGACCTAATGGTTGTAAAAAATAAAGAATCATCTTTTTACATTATGTAGTTTCTGAGAAAAAAATGATGTCCACATCATGAAGTGGACGTCAGACCCTTTTTGTCCAAAATACAACAGCCTTTGGCAACCAAAAATGTGATATCCACACGTGGACAGCAGGTAATAGGAGGTTAAGTTAAATTTGTCATTACAGAACATATCGAACAGTTCCACATAACAGACGCGATCTCGCTGGTACTAAGTTTAGCATCATGCTAACGCAGATCATGACTGTGCAGGCAGAGCAACGTGCGTCAGAACGGAGTTAGCATTTGTTAACATTAGCTTTCCGTGTCACAAGTACCAACTGTCGCCAACTTTAATCGCGAAAATAAAATACACTACACCACATGGATATGTGACAGTCCCGGGTTAGAATGCACAAGCAGAAAGTCGTCACAGAATCAATCCAACACGGTGGTTCGCTTAGCTGGTTAGCTACTTAGCATTTAGCATGATGGGTAACATGCGCACAAAGGCCGGCAGGGCGGTCTTTCGGAACCCACATTTTCAGGGTGCCTTTCGGCCCCAAGTTAGTCTTGAGGACGTCTTGGAGTCCCCGAGCAGCGCTGATGTTGACCGCCAAGGCGGCCTGGGCCCTGGCCACCTCTGCCTTCGGGTTCAAAGCTTTGACGGCTGCCATGGCGAAGCACACGAGCCGTGAACTAAAGTCGGAAGCCGAGAGAAGAGGCCCAACCACGAGCGCGAGCTAGAGAAGGAAGAAGAGAAAGAAACTTCCAGAAGGCGGCACACGTGCTACACAGAGGCGTTCAGGAACACACCGAGACTCGGAATTTTAAAGCTACCTCATCATTTTTTTAAATTTCAATAAATGTATGTAAAATATCTTCATTTCACCGCGTTTACATATTATTTTATTTAAATCTAACGTTTTAGCTACGGTAGAGCCTTTAACTAAGAAAATTGCTTATTTTACTTTCTGTCCCTATTTTATTCTCCAAAATTTAATCATTGTCAGTGCAAAAGGACAGCAGTGTGACAGTCTCCTACTTTACTGGCAATACACTGTACACAATTTGTTTATCCATGAAGTGCTTGTGTATCCAAAAAGAAGAAATACAGTAGCCTTGCTACTATTGCCTGGTAAATGAAGTTGTGAGACTTCCGACATTCAGGGAAGGGTACACGGAAACACCCCAACTCAACAGGCGTGGCGTCACACGGGGCGTCACAAAAGTCCAAATATCCTGTTAATTATCCCTGACTTTCATATTTCTATTAACTAATAGTGAATGAAAGATTCGGAGAACATTGTTGTGATTTATTTTATGTGCTTTGGAATAATACAAGAGCTGTGCTTATTAATAGTTTAATTTCATTATGTACAACTAGTATATCATTCAAGCAGAATTTTCCATGAGATTTTGTACACAGTAACAAGATCATCCAGAAGGATGGCGCTGACAGCGCTACCTCCCTTATTAGCAGCTCAGCTATTTAAGTCACTAAGACTAACAAACCAACATGTTCAAATCAGAATCGGTCAAGACCAAATTCTACTTTTTCGAAATCGTCAATATGTTCATCAGAAAAGCTAAACGTATCATCATAGAAACCAACCCGGCACCTGCAATGTATTTCTCTGCTACTTTTTTTGTATGTTCATTGCAAATAAACAATCAAGGTGAATCAGTAAACACTTCTTTAGAAGACACGAGGGACATCCTCCGCAATGACGAAAATGCAGGCACAGCAATATCCCCAGAAGCAAATTCAAGCCCAACATCTTCCCGGCATCCTTACTTTAAGGAAGAACCCTTCAGCGGAATCATGACTCGAGATTCCATGTGCTGAATGAGTGGCACTGCATGAACCCAAAAAAAAGACAAGTTAATAAAAACAGAAACAAAAAAATGCCACTACAGCTCACCTGATTTACTCGCATATAAGCCACCTGTACCTAAAGCCACACCCTTAAAATTGTTGAATTGTCGCGTACAAGCCACCGCACAATTTCCACCTCTATATGTGACAGGCACAAGTGATTTTCCATTTTTTTTTCTTGAATTTTGTTTAGCCTTTATGTGTTCAGTATTTTGAAATAAATGAACGTATTGGCAGCATTGTCTTGCGTCATGGTGTCATTACGTTATGGTGTTAGGACATTGTCACTTAGCAGTTTTGTGCGCTTCGTCTTTTTATGCGCATATAAGCCATATCCTCGATTCAGTCATTGTTTTTTTGTTCAACAATTGCGGCTTATATGCGAGTAAATAGGGTAACTTAAATCTGCCATTTCTATGTCTGACCCAGGACTGGCAAGTAACGTGGGATTCATGATAAGAATGTGAATGTGGTACTGGGTAGTTGCATGTCAGCCCACCTGTATAGTAGACAACCTCGTCCCAGCCTTCTCGCTGCCAGGCCGCATTTCGAATGTTTTCCCTGGACTGAAGATCTTTGTAGGCTGGGTTAGGGGGATCAGAAAATCAAAACGGACAATCCAAACCCGACGAAGCAATACGTGACGGCACTCACCCCACAGATGGTGCACTTGATACAAACTTCCGATCTGGGAGAAAAAGCCACCCACGGCCTCCTGGTTTTGTTGGCGGATCTCAATGGCACGCGCCCTGCAGAGACGAGCGCAATGTGCAGGTTAGGCGCCTGATCTTGGCACGACGCTTGAATTAATTAGTACAACTTTATTAGCGGACACCCCGATCAGCTGCGACAAGCCCAGACGATGTTCATCGCGATTTTGATTCCAACGACTGCAAACATCAACTTAAGTGGGTGGGCAAACTATGGCTCACAGGCAAGACGTAAGAGGGAAAGAGGACAATGCCAAACAAAAAAAACCCTGAAAGTTTACATGATCAACAACGAATAAAATACAGTGGGACCTCTACTAACGAACACCTGTCCATACGACTAAGGAAAAATCTGATCTCAGGATACACCCCCCCCCCCCCCAAAAAAAAAAAAACAACTTTTCACTTCCTATCACAAAGTTCGAAAACCAGGAATGGCGAATAACTTTTTCATTTCGCCCTGATGAATTTTTATTGTGTTTTAAGAGAATCAAAATTTTAGAAAGGTGAAATAAGGCAAAGAGCCACAGTATATACAAAATATGACAAGAAAAGAGCCATATTCATTTTGGCGGGTAGCCACATGTGGCTCAAGCGCCACATATTTGCCACCCCGGTTCTAGAACCATGTTTCGTGAGTTTTTGTTGTGTACTTAAAGCAACTTTATTCATTTATTATTATTTAATCATTTTTTAAAGGTTTAGTAACTGGGATCTTGGAAGAGATTAGGGCGTCTACATGTAAAATGTGTCTCTACTGATGATAAATGCAAGTTACAAAATCACTTCTGAAACCAATTAATTTCTATGTAGAGGCACCACTGTATATGATCTTTTAAAATGCTGCAAAATTCACTGAATTCTAATACGACAGCCAATGAGTTAACACAATGCCATGTGTTGCCAGTCAGATTATCTTTTAAAAATTCAAAGACATTTTGACCAAAGCTGATTTTTTTTCTCCAACTGTTTGCAACAAGTTCAATTTGCATAGGCACTAAAATGGGGGGGGATCATAGTTTCCACTCAACAACAAAAACAAATCATGACATACATTTTAAGACAGTCTTCTATCATCTCATGCAGGCTTTCAAAATCAGACATTGACTTGGAGCATAAAAGTTTGCCCACCAGATGTCAACAAGAATTAACCAATGCGTGTTTTTCCAAATTAATGTCAGTCACGTATCACATGACAATTAAGTAACGTCAACCATGCCGCTGTTTTTAAAAAGACATGCAGAAATTGTGTACTCTTAAAATACCGTTGGGTCAAACATCTGCTACAATCTGTAAAAGGCAATAAACGAACATCAAATCTCTGAAAAGCCAGCAAAAATCCACAAAAAGCAACAAGAAAGTCAAGAAAACTTACCAATAGTTGCCCCATTCGATCATGGTGCCAGGCTATGATGCAAACAAAAAGTGAGATGTGAGCTCCCATTTACTAGGGCTAGGTCGCAAGCATATATAGTTACCCTGAGCTGGTAGGACCGCAGTTCATAGATGTTGGGCCCTTCACGGGGCCTCGGTTCATTCCAAAAGCTGAACTCAAGCAGCAGCTGATTCCTACGGGACAACAACATCTTGCCGCGCTCCCGTCGATACTCGGAAAACATCTGCCGGACATGCAGGCAACACAAGAACATCAACGTCGGACGTTAACGGGTACGAGGGCCACACGATGTTGTTACCGGGGAGGTGGCCATATTGAATGAACTGAATTAACGGTCATCATTTAATCCTTAAATTGTTAAAGTTTAAACTTCTTTACTTTGGAAAAGAATGAATAATATATAGCTGTATTTTTTTGGGAGATATGAATTTAAAATAAAATCAGTACAAATAAAAATTCTTCAATTTCAAAGCACTCAACTTTTCGCTGAAATAAGGGAAATGTCATCAATAGAATGAAGTATTTTATAATATTGTACTTTATCAAAATATATAATAGTGACATGTAATTAGCTCTTAATGGCAGAAGTAGGGACATACAAATAGAGTAACAATTCCCAACAAAGCCTATGTTCCATTTGTATAAGAATGTAACGTATTTTCTCGCATTTAAGCCGTATTCGTAATAAAAACAGATTACGGAATCAAGGGTACGGCTTACAGTATTGCTATAATCTTTTTCTCCAGTAGATGTAGGCAATTTAACATTTCCTATTTGTTGTATTGTGCTTTTGATTCAGAGTATCTCAAAAATACCATGAGCGATGATTTTCAATAGATTTTCCTTCCAAAGTAACACATTTGTATTGCCTATTAAAACAATGATTATGGGGGTGAAAATTGTGAATCACAGCGCGGCTTATACCCAAGAAATAGTAAAATTCAACAATTTTAGGGCAATTTTAAGGGTGCGGCTTATACATGCGTCAGCTTATATGCAAGAAAATACGATAGGTTGTCAGGAAGGGCGCTGTTACCTTATTTTGCTTGAGTTTGCTCATAACTTCAGTGAGCGCTGGGTAACCTCCCCGATATCGCCACAAGTGCACTAAAACACACTGTCATTTAGCAACACAAATATATTTATTTATTAACTAAATTTGAGTAAAAAAGTTTCAAAGCTGACCTGATTGGTCCTGTTCTCCATACCACGTGTTCCAGCTTCCAACCAACTCACATGGGTATTCCGGGTCAGCATGGATGGAAGGTAACACGCTCTCACTTCAAACATACACAGTTCATATGAGGGACTTGCACTTTCAAAAGGTGAAGAAAATAAATGTAGAATTTTACCAAAGTTGGTTGTACTCTTCCAGGCACTCGGGCTTGACATTGTGAACTGCAAGAGACAAAAAACATTTCTCACTGACCATTTCCAGGTAACGAGGAGTCCAAGTTGGCATAGTGATGCTCACACTGGATTTTGTACAGGTTGTCGTCTTCCTTCTTAGCCAGCAGGTGCGAATGAGCGTCCTTCCGGGGGTCCACTTTTCTCACAAACAGAGACTTAAACCAGCTGTCTTGTAGCCCTGACATGCCCCTGTTACACAAAACAAAACAACTCGTAAAAAAAGGGAGACAATTTAACGCCACCTCACAAGGTTTAAGTTCAGGACATTTGCATTTAAAAAGCCATTCTCTTCAAGAGGTACCCTTTTGAGTTAACATTTGCATTACATTTTAATTCAATCAATATAATTGGAAAAAATCCGCAAAATTCTCAAGTATTGGTTCAAAACAACTACTGTAAACTACCATTACAAATTCTTCTCCATTGATCCCAATCATCCTGCAAATACTAGTGTTGCTTTTTCTTTTTTTTTTTTTGATAAATGTTCTACTTCATTCACTTATAATTACACTGAGAAATCCTGACTCTCTCCGTAGATAAACCCAGGTTAAATACAGCAGTGATTTTGTGCTGTTTGTAGCGCAATTCTTGATAATGATTGGTGTTAACCACATACCTATTTTATAAAGAGGACATTTATATAAAACAGTACGAGCCATTCACTAAGTTAGCATAAGCTGCTTTCAGACGTGACCCCTGCAAAACAACTTGAGTCAGACCACCATTAGCAGTTTGTCTTACACTGCTCGTAAAAAGTTGATTTTTCATGTTGGGGTTTTGAACGGCCTGTACGCACATAGACAGTCAAAAATAAATCGAGTGTTATTTGCCCACGTGAGACACAGACCCACAATTATTACTTGTTGATGCGAAAATAACAATGTTTTGATGACGTCAGTCGAGTTAGAGGACGTTAGCCTTAGCCACCGCTGCTACTAAAGTTTGACATTGATGCAACTTCAATGAAATTCATATTACAAATTTTGTCAGCGAGACGGCCGCGACCGGATTCTTGTGTATAACTAACCGGGTAGAAAGGCAAGAATGTCGGCTCGTCCCAAGAGTTTGTGGCAACAATTTTAGACTTGTTAGCCACATAGGCGTCGAGCAGATGATTCTGGCCGCCATTTTGCTTGGACTGACGTCGTCCGACGGAAGCCTGCTGCCATCCAAACACCCCAGATTTGCCAATTTATTATGTTGAAAATTCAATTTCAATTATTTCCATCCAACGAGTAGTGTGGCATGGCGGCGCGAGTGGTTAGTGCGTCGGCCTCACAGTGGAAGTCCTAGTTTGAAATCCAGGTCAGTCTACCTGGGTGGAGTTTGCGTGTTCTCCCTGGGCCTGCGTGGGTTTTCTCCGGGAACTCCGATTTCCTCCCACATTCCAAATAAATATGCACTCTAGATTGCCATTGGATATGAGTGCAAGTGTTTTTCTTCTTGTGCCCTGAAATTGGCTGTCCACTAATTTGCCCAGATAGATAATCAAGATATATTAATGTTAAATAATTAATTAACAAATATGTAAAAGTAGATAAATAAGTAGTCAACACAGATAATTATAGTCACATGAATAAGTATTATATATTAATGCTAAATAATAAATCAATAAATAAGTAATGGTAGATAGATAAGTAGGAACAAAGAGACTAAAGTGGTTAGCAGTAAGTCTTGATTAGGTTTGAAGAGAAATATTTCCAAAAATCACATGTATCTTCTTTTATTCTTTTTTAAAAAGTAGGTTTTAAAAGTATCTTCTGGTTTGGAGACAGGCTGTCTTTGGAAGCAGAGCTGTAGTCAATGAAGAGCATTCTGGCATAGCTCCCTTTTTTCTCCAGGCGATCAGTGCAGCGTTGAGGGCAGGGGTTATTGCATCTTCAATGGATCCAATTGGCCAATATGCAAACTGATGCTGGTGATGGATGAGGGAAAGACAGGCTTTATGTGTTTCAGTATCAATTTTTCAAAACTTTGGATATGGTATCTCGAGGACTGGACTTGGCCACCTCTGCCTTAAGTTATTTGCCTGGTATTCCATCCAGTCCTGTGGCCTTCCTGGGGTTGACTGCACGGAGCAGATCTCTCAGTCCACTACCTTCACAGTTAGGTCCTCTGCGAGTACCGCATCTGAGTCACAATATGTGTCGCAGCTCGGCCCTTGTAGTTAGTGATGGAGCGTACGCTCTGCCACATTGTTTGGGGTATGTAAGGTTGCCCTTCTATCTTCGCCTTGTAGTCTGCTTTGGTAGCCTCTCCTTGGGTTGGCGCGACATGAGCTGAAGAGTGATCTGAATATATGCTGCAACCAACCTTGTTTTAATGAATGAATGTTTTGAACATTATTAACTACACTGATGAGTCAGAAAAAAAGTTTTGTTTCCATGTCGTTAAAAAAGATAGATTTTGACTGGGACAATAAGCAGTGAATGAGTGCACTCCTTTGATGGTATTGAGGTGTACCAGCTATTAAAACCTGATCAATGCCATTCCTCCCAGTTCAAAGGATTTGTCTCAGGTGACCCTCCATTGGCAGAGAATGAGTTCAAAACAAGTTTACAGTTTACAGCACAGAACATTGACACATTTTTATATAGTTAGTTTGGGATCGTATCACCTGTCAGAACAGCTGCAAATAGGTAGATTTCTTTCAGTTTAAGCAACATTTTGCCAAAAACATATGCAGATGAATTATAATAAGCAATCTGCTTTAGTAGTAATAGGATGAAATGAAATAGCTTGATTCTGAATTAAGTACAATGATTCTGAATTTAATACATAGCTATAGTCAAGCATCTCTATTATACAGAAACTCATTGTAATACATTTGATTTCTTCAAAATTCAAACTTGACAAATAGTTCAAATTTTATTTTAAGATTAGACTGAAAATACACGTGATGAATGGTGTGTTTGAAAAATCACCGTGTACCTACTTGTATAGATTCTGTCTGCCCAGTATTCTATATGGAAACAACCTAAGCCATGAAAAATGCTTTGCAAAAGTCACTGAATAATGGCAACATGGCACGGCTGTCTCACAGATTTGAAATTAAAATCTGTGTCTCCCGCCTTCCTGTGTGCAGCTATTTGTTAATTTGAGATGTCTGCAGAAATGTTCAAGCTTTGCACTTTCTGGGCCAAAGTCACAGAATCATCTTTAAGGTCATCCAACGGCTCCAGAAATTCATTGCTGGCAACACGCTTCCCCGTCAACGGATCCACCACGCGGCCCACCTTGTAGATCACCTGCGCCAGCTCGTGTTTGACATGTTTGGAGCGTGGCTCAGGCAGAGCTTTGAGCAGCACCACATCACCCATTTCGCACTGCTGCGTGGCGTCGTGGGCAAAGTATGTCTTTCTCCGGTTGTAGTACTGCAAGGAAAGAATAAACTTTCAATCAGGGGTTTCCAAACGCTCTTAGAAAAATCAACGGATACAAGTGTCTTCAAATTAGTGAAATATGATCACTCAAACCTAGCATGTCCAGTTAAAGGGGATTTGATTGCTAGAACTGTCAATGGCAGTGAATGAGTTAAAGAGTTACCAGAAAAAATAACCCGAGTCATGAGGACACTGAAAAATAATCTATCATTAATTTCAATTTGTTGACAGGATTTTACCTGCTGAGCAAATTAATTGACACTTTCTAGTCTGGCTAGATCCATCTAGTGTGGAAGTGGAGATGTGCAGCAATGTAGGCTGCAGTTAAGCTTCTTGTGCGGACAATGTTCAACGACAACGGTCACATTACTGCGGCTCAATAAAAATGGGACAGTTGGCCGCGAGCTGTAGTCTAAACGCCCCTTATTTAATTATGTCACCAATGCACTCCCAGTTAAAATGGATGGGACATCTTTATTTGTCAGAAGTATTTTGTGAATTTACAACGAAGTGTGTTTGACTTTGCGTACGATTCAAAGAGTCATTTGCCTTCCAAATGCACGATGTACAACGCCGGTATACTAGAGTGTGTGCTCACCTTGAGCAGGTAGGGGTCCAGTACGAGCCGGGTGACGCGCACTTTGGCGGTTTTGTACATTTTCGTTCCTATTACTCGGCCGATGATCCATTTAGCGTGGACGGATGCCTGCTTCACGGACATTCTTCCACATGTATAGATAATACCAAGTAAATCACTGCTAAAAATAAGGCGGGAATTATATGTGTATTCGGGTGAACACAACGATAATCTGACGGGTTAAGTACGGAAAATGTTGAACTAAAAGGTCACACGATCTTGGTCCTATTTCTGTTTCTTCCCCGGTGCCATGCGCGGCCACTTTTGATGACGTCGATACAGCGAACCAAAATGGACAAATGAGTAGATTTCGCCTAAATAATTTTGATAGACGCGTTATTTGTAAAACAACCAGCTGACTGGTTTTCATATTTATTCTCTTCTCTCACCTAATTTTCTGAACCGATCTAACCATATTTGGGTCGCGGGGGTGCTGGAGCCGTCGTGAGCTCTAACATTGGACACTCTGGAAGTGCTATGATCTTTCAATGAGGTCATGCCTACTTTTGTATGTGTTGTACCCCTGAATTTACGGGGTATGACATTTTATAAAATAAATAAATAAAAAGTATTCCACTTGAACTTCAACATTGGCACTTTATTTTCTCTCATCTCATTTTCGCTTTATCCTAATTTGGGTCGCGGGGGCTGCTGGAGCCTATCCCAACGGACTCCAGGCCAGAGGCTAGGGACATCCTGAAGCGGTGGCCAGCCGATTGCGGACAATCATGCACACTCACAGTCATCACTAGGAGCAATTTAGAGTGTCCCATCAGCCTCTATGAATGGGTGTGCATGGCTGTCCGTCTCCTTGTGCCTTGCATTCCGCTGGCCACCGATACAAGGTGGGATAGGCCCCAGCACTCCCGCGAGTGATAAAGTCAGGCTTTTTAACAAAAAAATGGCTGTGTTAAGACCGACCGTGTGCATGCATGTACATCTATGTGAATGTATATATGCAACACGCTTATTTATTCATATATTTATTCATGTATTTATTTATTAACTTACTTATTACCTATCTATTTATTTCTAAAATGCCTTTCCTATTTCTGCATCCTCACTCTCGTGCTACTGTGACAACGAAATTTCCCGAATACGGGATGAATAAAGTTATCCAATCCAAAGTGGTGTCCTTTGCTTTTAATTTTATTTTCATTAATTTATCATGCCGCACATCCTCGAAAGGGTTGCGGGGGTTGTTGGAGCCTAACCCAGCTGAATTTGGGTGAAAAGCAGACTGCATTGCACCCAAAACTGTTCATCAGTTAGCCCCAGAGCACACAGAGAGACAAACAACAATCCACATTCACAATCATACAGTCACCAGCGGGAATAAAGTCCACGGCTGCCTGCACCGAAATCAGGCAAGTGAACCCCTACACCACGAGGCAGCCAATCTTATGTTGATTATTGGAAATCGTTATATGTACAATACGAGTGGTTCCAAATTCTTCCAAAATGTTGGTTGTAGAATTTAGACAAATACTCTTAAACTGACAAATAAGAATAGTATTTCAACATTGTATACCTGAGCAAGCTATCCAAGTGGCTTGTAGAGACAGATAATTGTGCCACCAGAAACTTAATCTGAATTCCCAAACATAATCTGAATTGCTAAACTTGAATTTGAATTACTTAAATTCAACTGTTTAATTATAAAAAGTGCAATTATTTTCAGATTTAAAAAAAAGTAGAGCATGATTACTATTGAACATGTGCATTAAACCATCTAACAAATACAACCACAAAAACAAATCTTTCAAGCAATGAACTCTGCATTTGACTTCAATAGACGTCCACTCCAAAATTGATAGGACATGCAAGACTTTGTAGTTTTAAGACAAAAAAACATTGCTAAAGTGAGCTGAAAAAAGGACAGATCAAGCAAGAAAGGTGCTAAATTAGTATTAGTAAAAGTGGAGATGGAAAACAGAAAATAGTAAAAATAAAATAATTAAAAAAGAACTTTCTTGTTGAGCTCCAAGAAGCGAGCAGCAATAGTGAGAGCCAAAGTGTTAGCCTTTTAAGGCAGCCAGCTTACTTCTCCCCCATGACTTCACTGCTGGAATCACGTCACCCCTCGCGCACTCACCCACTCTTCTTATTATTCTTATTATAGTTTTTATCATTATGATCACACGTGATTACAATATTTATCCCTCGCTAATCTGGCAGCCGGTGCAAATATTTGTAGAGCGTATGACGTTGCACATGTTTGTCATGTTTCCAACGACAACACGCTTATCACACGTCTACTCCAATAACAATTTTTGCACCTTTTTTTCTCTTTGCGGTCATGTTACAAGACAAGCTTAGCGGTGAGCAGCTGCGATTGTTTGTTTAACACATCAAAAAGTCATGAGAACCATGGAGAAAAAATGGCGGAGGGGTTCATGTTCCAGTCCTTTAAAAAAAAAAGAAATCTAATTATTCTGGACAGTCAGGCAGTTTGAATCCTTGTTTCTGGGGAGGAAAAAATGCTGCATTTTGCATTAGTTGGTAGCTGTAAGTCACATAATTTTGACTGCCTTTGAGGGAAACTGTGCCATTTCAACTTGACTTGAAGTTACCAAATATGGTTCTTATTATATTGTCGCTATAGTGTGGAGGGAAGGGGCTGGGCTTCGTACTAAACAAGAGGAAAAACGTGAATTCAATGAAAGATGAGTGCACAAAGCTCGAGAACAAAGGACGACCACATTTGAACGTTACGTCATACTCGACATGGTGGACAAGCAGCATGGGAATCTGCCTAACCAACGGAGAAATCGATTGACGATGTCTTGGTTTGATGACATCATCATCACAAAACCAGTGTTGAAATTAAAAAAAAATCCCCACATTGACACTTTTTATGCAAAAATCTCTTTGATTGGTTGCAAAGACCACCATGTGTCAACCTCGTGTATTTTGGGTGTTAAAGCGGGTCAAAGGTAACAATATGTTAGCACTTTGCAGGATTCAAACATCAAGCAAGGAGGATTGCCAAATATTGGCAAGCTGTGACATCATCTGCTGCCAAACGTGACCCCCGACTGTGGTCCCTTTGCGGGTGTTTGGGAGTTCCTGAAGTCCCATTTAAATCCCCAGCTATTAGGTGACTGCCGCCAATGTGCTTTGCATTTACTCACTCGGCTCTTTGCTTTTTCTCCGTCTGTAGTGAGCGCAAAACATGATGTGATATTACACGGCGGATGGTCCTTTTAAGCTCACTAGTGACCAGTCAGCAAAACCAAAAAAGGACAAGAATAAAAAGCACATTCCGACGTAGGAACCAAAACATATGTACACTGGCATGAGGGTCTGGCGTCACACACAGAAAAGAAAAACATTCAAGTTTGTTAAATTAGCAAGATGTCAAGTGGTCACCATGTTTTTACCACAATGCAAAAAGCAAATTTGATCATCCATCCTTTTTTGTCCCATATTGACTGATCATCATCATCATTATCCCGGTATTTATTAATTCATTTCATTTTCTGAACCGCTTTATCCTCACTAGGTTCAAGGGGGCCGATATTAGGGCACGAGGAGACAAACAAACATTCGCACCTAGGGTCAATTTAGAGTGTCCAATAAGCCTACCATGCATGTTGTTTGGAATCTTCGAGGAATCCGGAGTACCTAGAGAAAACCCACGCAGGCCCAGAAAGAACATGCTCCACACAGGTGCACCGACCTGGATTCAAACCCAGGATCCCAGAGCTGTGAGGCTGACGCACTAACCACCCATATTTATTTAACTTGATGTTTATATTGTGCTCTACCGTATAATTAAGAAGAATCTGTAATGAAAATGTAAGAACAAAAGCAAAGTTCAACTTTTTAACAAACACCTCGTTTTACTCTGATTGGATGTTGTCAGGCACATTTTACTGAGGAAATATGCGCAGGTCTGATCACCAAAATCAAGTCTATGAAACATGATTGTTCTATATGTGCTATACATTTATCTATTTAGGCGAAGTGACAACTATTGCATCTTAAGAAGAAATCATTTTGTCACAGAACATATTAGCTGCTCCTGAAAAACATCAGGCACACCATGGTAGTCACTTTTTCACACTTACCACATTTTTAATATCTTCACACAGTAATTGCTTTAAAGTGCATGGGTTTCTAAATGTGTTTGCCAAACATTTAATAAAGGCGATGTAAAAAATTCCACTGAAAGTCTGTTCAGTGTTCAAATAAGCCCTTTTAGTCCAATTACAGGATTGAGGCATTCATTTGCCGGCACATACACTTATACACACACAAAATATGTGTATGCGGATGACCTCATACAACATTGCAGATGTGTGTTCCATTGACGATGATAGATGTCCAATTCAGTTTGAATAGGAGCAACTGGAAGCCATTATTCGTCCAGGGTCAAAATAGAAAGAACGTCTATTGCCATGAGTGGCACTGAAAAAATTCACTCATGCGTCTGAATGATTAGACGCCTTCTAAAGATAATTTCCAACGTATTTATAATGCATATAAATGTTGATGTCACGCTGAGACTTTACAAGCTGGAGTAACTCTGGCCATGTTTTGGATTTTCGCTGGCAGGCACAGCACAAAACTAAATATTGTGCAGACAAGTCTCCAACTTTGCCAAATAAGACCCCACCTTCGTAAGAAAGAAAAAAAACAACTTTGTGCTCCCACCCGGTTGGGACGACTTACAAAACATCACATTAAAGTGTTTACACACAAAGTGTGGTCATTATGTGAGATGTTGTTTACATGTATGCACGCACAAATAAAGTTACTGTTAATAATGTCCAGATTTTTCACAATAAAGCTACTTATCACAAAAAAAAAATGTCGGGGGGTTGCTTACGAGCGACATGTGCAAAAATGTTCAAATATATTGTAGGAGGTCAGGAGTTGTTCTGTTGGATTTCTGAACAATTATGTGACATGAGACTTTGTCACAGAACTAAAACAACAACAAATGCAATATAATGTTAATGTGGGGCTTTAATCACTGCCTCTGTCAAAAGTGTCAGTTTGAGAGCTCATGTGAGAGTGTTTTGCACAGAGATAAGTCAATGCCAAAGTCTACAAAAACGATAAGACCTATTAGATAAACACTGAAAAGCATTTGTTTTAATTGAAGTCCCATCAGCTTCGAGTATGCAAAGAAATGTGCTCCTTTGTCATGTTTGTCATTTCTGTGTCGATTACGCATTTGTTATCAAGTGGTTCTCATTGCGAGCTGGCGCCGAGACAAATGTCTCGCGAACACTGTTTCTTGTGCAGTCAGGTGCATGTTAGACACATTGAGGATTGGTCGCCATCAGCACCTGCCTCACAACAAAGACTAGCTATCTACATCACCTAAAGAGTGAGAAACCTAAATGTATATAAGTTGGATCTACAAACAGTTGCTGCTAAATATTCTGTAGGACTATCAGCCACCCGATGGTGTGGTGGTTCATACACCTGACATTCGATTCCTGCTCAGTGACGGTGTTATTATGGGTACAAATGGTTGTCTGTCTTTGTGTCTGCACTTTGAATGAGTGGGAATCAGTGTCGGCAATGGTTTGCTATGGTGGCTCCAGCACCCTTTGACCCATAGCAGGATAAGCGGTGCTGCAAATTAATGAAGGATTTTGTGTCATTATCGACTGTGTAAATATGTATTGCTTCTGAGCAGCAATGAACTCACCAGAACTGATGCAAGAATCCATGAATGAATTTCAGAATGATGTCATTGCTTGTTGTTTAGTCTCCTTTGCAAACTCAACAGTCACTTGCCAAACTTGAAAAAGATGAGGAAACACACCTGAAGAGCTTTAAAATCACCCCTGCTAATACTACACCTGGAATGAACTCTTTCACAGCCAATATGTTTAGGTGCATTTGCAAAAATTGACCTCCCAGTCCTAAAATCATTATGCACTGACCAGTTGCCGTTGTCACGAATATTTGACCGTCCTTAAATGTCATACATGTGTGAACTGAGCTGTCTTTGTTTCATGTTGTCGCATTTTTGCCTGCAAATGTTGTTGACCTTGTGGCGTTTGTTTGACTTTGCAGCTTATTATTGTTGTTGTTAGCATGTTGCTAAGCTCCCACAGCGTGATGATGTTGGTTGCTCAAATAAAGCTTCTTATGGCCGCCATGATTCATGAGACTTTCCAGCATGCGTAATGGCCACCTATCGAATGTCAGACCGCTTGTAAAGTGCGCCACTTGAGCACCATTTCCTGTTGCTGTGAACCCAACAGCGGGTCGCTCGGATTTGATTGACACTTTCAGCACCTGCGCAAATGAATGGACAGACCAATAAACACGTCGAAGCTGAGTCACAACATGCAAGCGGCGTCACGGCACACATGACCGCATCCTGGCGAATGACCCCAAAACCCCCTAAAACCTGGACGCTCTTCAACAAGACCACCACTGCAAAAATAGAAACATAAACGGCACAAGGCAACATGGCGACTGGTACAAAGTGACATCCAGAACCTGTGACAACACGAGAACATGTAACAAGCATGGCAAGAAATTATGATAAACCAGATTTTCTCACATGCAAGCCGGATTTATAACAAAAAATGTAAGGAACAAGTGTACGGCTAACATGCGCAAAAGACTCTTTTTCACCAGTAGACGTTGGCAATTTAACATTTACTATTTGTTGATTATTTTCTGTTTTGCAGTAAGAAAATACATTTTTGTTCAGAACATTTCTAATTTTCTTATGATGTTGAATCTAATAATGTGCTTTTGATTCATACCATATCTCAGAAATACCACGTGCAATTTTTCTTACGATTTTCCCTTAACCAATTTCCAAATTGATTTATATCGGTGCATGGCATCTCATGATGTTACGAGACTATGAATAATTAATGACAACAGGAAAGTAATCGTTAAACTCAGTAGTTGCCACTGAAGTGACAGACCTTTAATCTATTTTTTAATCTATTTATCTTTGTAACCTGTTCTGTGTAGATTATTGGATATGCAAACTGGTCCTCAATTGACGTGAACGCCTTTTTCAATAGAAAATTGAATAGAGTACATGGTACATGGCTATAAATAGCGTTATGAGTAGCGCTTAGTAGTTAATCATAGTTGATTTGCTTGTGTAGCTATAAATTATGACTGATAATCTGCAATGAAAACAAATGATTATTCATTGACTACAATTATCAATTTCGCTGAAACCTCATCAATTGGCAGTTAATGACTTAAGAACACATTGTAAAAAGGCAAAGAAAATATGAAATCAGAGTGTGGAATAGGTGCAAAGTGGGAAAAAGTTGGCACTTTGGAAGTAAGGAATGTACCACCGTTACTAAGCCACCAGACGTTACCTAACGTCTCTGTTAAGAAACAGCGACTGCCTCCCTTTCTGACTGTACAAGGAGATAACATTGACAAATAGCAGACCTCAACAAAGCGATGCCAACTTAGCATGTGCCACGCTTGAAAATGTTGCCTCCAATAATTATCTGTCTCATTTTTTTTCAAGCTGTTTTTTTGTTTTTTTACTTGCACATCCTTCCCATGACTCATAAGAACCCCTCCAAATCTCACTGGAGGGTAGAACAACAGGTAATAGAGCAGTCAGCCTTACACAAACACGCCAGACAGACATAATCCATCATCATGTCAACACACAACCAGATGCAAAAGTCTTGGGACGCAGACAAAGCAGTCAATTCGTCTGTCAAACTCCCCTTAAAGCACAGGTGGTCGACTACGTGTATACATGTCCAATTGATCTGCAATCATCCACTCATTTCTGACTCCCCAATTGAAATGTTTTGAGAAAATATTGTTGTTCAATCTTGAGTTTTAAAATTTTGTCCATCAGTGTTGGTCATTTTTGACTTTTTAGCCATGACACTGATTGAAGGAGCATTTTGGCAAGTGACATTTTTGCTCAGGCAGCAGGTGCTTGTCAATATGGCTGCCACAAGCGATTTTCAAAGACAACAAATCATAGAATACACTGAGGAAACACTTGAAACAAAAACATTCTGTTGATTGAGTCATTCAATTAAAATTGGCATGTTGAGCTCAACCAAGTAAGCAGATCCCTGTTCTCCATAGTTTATCTATTTCCAATGTACAGTAGCGATAGTGTTAAATAAACATTGCTAAATCTACATCTATTTGGGGCAGACTCGCTAAACAATGAATCGATTATCAAAAATCTTGATTACCATATTTTCACGACTATAAGGCGCACTTAAAAGTCTTACATTTTCTCCAAAATAGACAGTGCGCCTTATAATCCAGTGCGCCTTACATATGGAAAAAACAGAAACCCAAAAACGAAAAACCACCACTGTCGGATATTAAAAAAACACAAACGCCTGAAATGAAACAATATTGTTAAATGTGCACATCAGCCATCTTAGTTTGCAAAATCTTCCATCATATAGCTCCTCCCCCACTGCAAGATTTTATACAAAAAAATCCAAAACATCAACAATTGCTGGCTCTAGAGGTGACTGTGTAGTGAGTGCTTCATACCTGGAAGTCAATAGCAATTACCGTATTTTCACGACTATACGGCACACTTAAAAGTCTTAAATTTCCTCCAAAATAGACAGTGCGCCTTATAATACAGTGCGCCTTATATATGGAAAAAATGTCATTCATTGAGGGTGCGCCTTATAATGCAGTGTGCCTTTTAGTCGTGAAAATACGGTATTTTGTAATACTTGCTGTTTTTATTTTGTGTCTGAATTAAATGCTGCAGTTGTGAAAGAGCTGTGGAAGAAAACTCAAGTTTTGTACTTGTGCTGTTTTGTAACGGTGACAAACATCAATGCGGGATGGAAAGAGTACAAGTGGAAGCAGGTCACTTCCTCCATGGCACCACAAATTTGTTATTTTCAACCTTTTACGACGCAATGAATAGGCGCTCTGTGACACTCAGGCACACCCGGGCGTCCGCTTTTTCGAAGATACGGACGCCGCTGTATCACGCCACGCTTCTGCCGGGATTCAAGATTGATTGATGTACTTGCACGCGCCAAACATACGTGTGCCCGTATGAACATGCGGCTGACATGTAGACGCTGTTGACTGCTACAGGTGTGACTGAGATGATGTCACACTCACTTAAGGATGTGAGCGCAGTGGAAAGCAGCACTTACGCACACTAAACACACACACACACCCAC
Source organism: Stigmatopora nigra (assembly GCF_051989575.1). NCBI lineage: Eukaryota > Metazoa > Chordata > Actinopteri > Syngnathiformes > Syngnathidae > Stigmatopora > Stigmatopora nigra. Next base: position 9,590,396 of record NC_135526.1, read on the forward strand.
ACACAATGTAGTGAGGGGGCCAAGTGTGTTTGTGCATTTAAATTCAGGGGCTTCTTGTTAAGTTTTGAATAAGGCCCTTCTTTCTTTTAAAGTTTTACATAAAAGGCAAGAACTTGACTCACTCACTTCCATTGACGGTAAAAGACACCCAACCCATTTAAACTGAGCTGGAAATCCAAATAAATTGGACGTCCATCGGTTTAAATGGAAGTCGACTACAAATGACAAAATGATTTTGAAACAAAATTGCGAAATAATGTTCGAATTATTTTGTTGTTGTTGACAAAATGTTGTTGAACATAACAACATCAGCCATTTGCTTTGTACTATATTTATTTCTATTACCGAAAAATGTGTCCTGGGTTCAAATCCCGGTCAGGTCCTCCTGTGTGGAGTTTGAATGTTCTCCCCTGGCCTTCATGGGTGTCTTTCGGGTGCTCCAGTTTCCTCCCATATTCCAAAAACATGCATGGTAGGCTGATTGGACACACTAAATTGCCCCTAAGTATGGGTGTGAGTGTGTATGGTTGTGGGTCTCCTTGTTCCCTGTGATCGGCTGGCCACCGATTCAGGATGTCCCGTGCCTCTGGCCTGGAGTCAGCTGGGATAGGGTCTAGCACCCCCCGCGGTTGAAAAAATCAGATGAGATGAGAGACTGAAAAATGCCAATGTTCAAGTTCAGAATAAATACTTAAAATACTTAAAATGTTTTTTTAAATTTTTTTTTACAAAATGCCATACAGAAGTTCTTGTGACCTCATTTGAAGATCATAGCACTTCCAGAGAGTCCAAAGGTAGAGCTCATGAAGTCAAAGGGATGTATGTTTAAGCACACACACATGTACAGGTTAACCATGAAGCACATGTTAGCGAGCAAATTATTATTATTTTTTTCGTGATTCCTTTCTTCTCTTGAGCTGGGTGGTGTTTCAGAACATAACTATGCACTGACATCAACACAACTAAGGATTGACACAAATGTATCACACGTCAACTTTTGGCATGTAAACTTACTGCTGCTGAATAGTCTTGTGACCTCACATGACTTTGCATGGCAGTTGCGGTTGGCTCCATAGCGTAACGACATCTTTCGCTAAAAAGACAACCGACCATGTCTTCTGACGTCTCACCGAGCTTTACCAATTTTAGTTTAGTTAGTCAGCAAAATGACACAGTTTGGGATAATAGCTGCTATTGCATAACTTCTCCATTTTGTAAAGCTCCAAAAGTCCTGGTGATGCTTGTGGATGTCGTGTTGTCAATTTATTTCATGTAAGAGTTCAATAACTTTTTGCTTGGTCTTTGGGTGAAAGACAGACTACACCTTAGACTGGTCGCCAGTAAGCCGTAGGGCACAGAGAGAAACTGACAACCATTCGAGTCAGGTGTCTGTTATTCAATGATATTTTCATAATTTGCCATGGGCTGCAGTTGGCCCTGTGGACGTAGTTTGAATACCCCTGTAGTAGTCAGACAGTTTTGTGTTTTCAAGCTCAGATTTCCTTTCTGGGTCATCATTTTTAATACAAAAAAAAAAAAGAAATTCCAATACATAGTTTTTTCTCCTAATCTATCAGCCTGTCCTTCCATTTCTCCCTTCCTAGTTTTGGTCTATTAGTCTCGAAGTGCTCCCTCAACATCTCCGGCTTCCACTCTCCTGGCAGCAAGACGGCAACTAAATGTGTGCAGTGTGTGTTTGTTTTCATGAGGTGATCCAATGTGTTTTCTCTGCTTGTCTATCTTGGTGAGCGTCCGCAGTCCAATTAAAGAGCACGTCCGTCTAGCTGGCCGGACCCCCCTGACGGGCACAGTCTGACACCTCCTTCCCCGTCAAGGCCTGGAGGAAGCTCGGCGGGATAAAACTGGCTCGCACAGAGAAGGCCAGGACATTTGTGAGCAGGATGGCAGGAGGGATGCTGAGTTTGTACCTCAGAGGCGCCCCCGCCCTGGCCGTGGCCGTGACTCTGCTGGCGTTGTGCGGACCCACGTTGCAAGGAGGTAAGCGTCCAGCTTTTTTGTTTTTTACACGCACAAGTTTGACTTTCAAGCTTATTTTTTTTAATACTTGAAAGGCAGTCAACTGTTTTTTTGTTTTATTATTATACCATATGATTATGCCAAACATTCTCAAACTAAAACACGTGATACCCTCCAAATTGCAAGTGGTAACATAATAGTTATCAAAAGTCTGAAGGCTTTAATTGCTGATGTTTCAATATTATATTGACTGCCAATTGATCACATCTGACCCATTTGAACTGCATAAAAATAGATTATACGTCTAACGATTTTACTCCACATGACTGCTTTTTGGTAATTAACAAGAAAAAAGCAGCAGTTCTGGTCACCATATACCTAAACATCACATTTTGGACCACTATTTGTCTTTGGTATCGTGCATCTGTGGCCACCATGCATGGTAGGCTGATTGGACACTCTAAATTGCCCCTAGGTATGAGTGTGAGCATGAATGGTTGTCCGTCTCCTTGTGACATGCAATTGACTGGCCACCAATTCAGGGTGTCTGTGGCCCGAAGTCAGCTGGGATAGGCTCCAGTCGCACATAACCCTAGTGAGTTCAGAAAATGAGATGGTTTATTTATATATATATATATATATATATATATATATATATATATATATATATATATATATATATATATATATATATATATATATATATATATATATATATATATATATATATATATATATATATATATATATATATATATATATATATATATATATATATATATATATATATATATATATATATATATATATATATATATATATATATATATATATATATATATATATATATATATATATATATATATATATATATATATATATATATATATATATATATATATATATATATATATATATATATATATATATATATATATATATATATATATATATATATATATATATATATATATATATATATATATATATATATATATATATATATATATATATATATATATATATATATATATATATATAAACCATCTCATTTTCTGAACTGCTTTATCCTCTCTAGGGTTATGTGCGACTGGAGCCTATCCCAGCTGACTTCGGGCCACAGACACCCTGAATTGGTGGCCAGTCAATTGCATGTCACAAGGGTGTCTGTGGCCCGAAGTCAGCTGGGATAGGCTCCAGTCGCACATAACCCTAGTGAGGATAAAGCAGTTCAGAAAATGAAATGGTTTATATATATATATATATATATATATATATATATATATATATATATATATATATATATATATATATATATATATATATATATATATATATATATATATATATATATATATATATATATATATATATATATATATATATATATATATATATATATATATATATATATATATATATATATATATATATATATATATATATATATATATATATATATATATATATATATATATATATATATATATATATATGTATATATATATATATATATATATATATATATATATATAAACCATTTCATTTTCTGAACTGCTTTATCCTCACTAGGGTTATGTGCGACTGGAGCCTATCCCAGCTGACTTCGGGCCACAGACACCCTTGTGACATGCAATTGACTGGCCACCAATTCAGGGTGTCTGTGGCCCGAAGTCAGCTGGGATAGGCTCCAGTCGCACATAACCCTAGAGAGGATAAAGCAGTTCAGAAAATGAGATGGTTTATATATATATATATATATATGTATGTATGTAAAAATTATGAATGAGAACTTTTTTCCTTTTTAAAATTTTAAAATAAATTGGAAAAGAAACAAGCAGTGAAAACATTTAAAAAAAAAAACAGATAAAATATTTAATCTAACTCACTGCCTGGCATTCCGAGATCCATCCAACGCTGCTTCAAATTAGCATTAGTAAAGCTCTTTTGATTAGATTCCCATATGAGAGATGGCTATGAACAATGAGTGCTTTAGAAGCTTTCACACAAATTGGGAAAAAAAGTGTTTTTTCAGGTGTTAACAGCTGACCAGTTCATAAACATGTGATATAATACAAACACATACAGTACCTTAAGTATGTTCATTTTTTTGCAAATCTCCTAATTAAGTTTTTTTTTTAGTTTAGGAGCTGCAGCAGCTCATTAAAATATTTAATTAGGAAACATTAGTGCGCACACAATAAAACAGACACACAAACAATGGGGGCCCAAGATGTAGATTCTAAAACCGATGTCCATTCGTTGCTTTGGAAAAGTATTTTTTAAGGAATTATGAACCGTATCATTCGCATTTCAGAGCCAGTATATATAGTGTTCAACTAGAATGATGCCAACATTAATGCATAGCAGTGTAAAAACATGGTGCAAACCTGTATAGCAGTGATTCTTAAATAGCGGTCAGCATCCCCCTATGACGGAGCAAAACGATACCCGGGTGCTTGTGACTTAAAAAAACTGCGTGACTAGAATAAAGTGTCATTGCACATTGTAAATACACAAGAAGTAAAGCAGCGAGCACTGTTAGCTTCAGATAAAGTGGCCTACTAAAAAAATGCTGCACTTGATGCAAGTCTTTTTTTTTTGTTTCAGACAAAAATGTTAAATCAAATGTTCATTCATTTTCTGAATCGCTTTGTTCTCACAATGATTGCGGGGGGTGCTGGAACCTACCCAGCTGACTTTGGGCAAGAGGCGGGGGACGCTCTGAATTGTTGGCCAGCCAATCGCAGAGCACGAGGAGACATATAACCATTCATTCCCGCACTCATACCTGGGGGCAACCAGCCTAACATGCATGTTTTTGGAATGAGGGAGGAGACCAGAGTACCCAGAGAAAACCCATGGGGAGAACATGCAATGCCGAAGTATGAACCACTCAACCCTGGGCCGCCCCTATGTTAAATGTTAGATGGGTTAATAAATGTAGCCTTTATTGCTGTTCTATACACTTTTTCTTTTCTTTCATTTTAACAAGGCTACAATCTTATGCAGAGGTGTAATTTTATAGAAAAATAATATTCTTCGGTTGTGGGTGCAAGAAATATTGAATTTGAGCAAGCTGGTCAACTGAAAATAATTGAAATGCACTGCTATACAGAAACAAAAGCTGCAACAATGTAACTTTTTATGTTACTTTCTAAGTGACAGTAATTTGTTATGATGACAATACTAATAATAATTGCTTGCAGTAGGCACCTTGATAATAGGATGGATTTGTGCTCCAAGCAAATTACAACTTTTAGCGGAGTAGTTTGGGTTCCAGCGGGGAATTGCAGTGCACATTAAATGCAACAAAGATGTTGCAATGCGATCAGTAATCAAATTCTTCAGGAATCCCTATAGGCTGCAAGCAAATTTAAAAAAAATGTTTTATGGGAGTTGTTTGGGTTCGAGCAGAGTCCTCTGGGGTTTTTGGGAAAGAGGGTGAGTGGGTGTGCACATTAAATACAACAATGACGTTACAATAGAATTAATAATCACCACATGCTTTAGGAATCCCTAGAGGCGACCATTTTTTTTTTTTTTTTTTAGCAAACATACATTACCTTTTATAGATAACTTTCTATTTATGGACCTCGGAAGTCATCCAAAATAGCACAGAACTCTCAATTAACAGCAAAGTTGAAACATGTGTTCTGGATGGGGGGCTTTTGGCGCGCTGACCTCTCCTTATACATACACTTGCACACACATGCCCACACACACACACCCCTTCTCAATTGTTTGTATTACAAATTGGCATTCAACAATAAAATGTTTCACATCAGCAAATCCATTAACGATTGAGTCATTCATTCATTTTCCATACCGCCTATTCTTACAATGCGGGCGGAGGGGGTTTTGCTAGAGGTGATTCCCAGCCAACTGTAGGCAGTATGCGGGATGTCTTATATGTTGTCAGCCAATCGCAGAGCACAATGAGAGGAACAATCATTCAAGCTCACAATCACACTTAAGGGACAAATTCAGGTATTCAACCAGCCTACCATGCATCATTTTGGGATGTGGGAGGAAATTGGAGTACCTGGAGAAAACCCACACAAGCACAGGCAGAACATGCAAATTTCACACAGTGAGGTCCCAACCCACCGACGATTGAACCCTCAATCCTGTGAGGCAGAATTGAATCAAGCATTCGATTTTTTTGGTCCAAATATCATAATCTTGAGAAAAACATATTTCCGGAAAACATGTTTTTGATTGAGATCAAGGGTGGCCAAGTCCTGTCCTCAAGAGCCCCTATCCAGTCTGTTTTCCAAATCTCCCTCCTTTACCATACCTGAATAAAATGATCAACTCATCAGCAAGCTGTCCAGAAGCTTGATACCGATCCTGATCTAGATAAATATATCCAAAGTCGCACACGTTCACTACTATTTGGCGTGCAGGTGTCATTTTGCCTGCTGGTGCTGGAGCTTCAGCTGGAAATGGTCTCAGTGGAGCAGGCACCGGATACGGTCCTGGTGGAGCAGGCACCGGCTATGGTCCTGGTGGAGCAGGAACCGGATTTGGTTCTGGTGGAGCAGGCACTGGATTTGGTCCTGGTGGAGCAGGCCCTGGATTTGGTCCTGGGGGAAAAGGGACTGGATTTGGTCCTGGTGGAGCAGGCACTGGATTTGGTCCTGGTGGAGCAGGCACTGGATTTGGTCCTGGTGGAGCAGGCCCTGGATTTGGTCCTGGGGGAAAAGGGACTGGATTTACTTCTGGCGGCACAGGCACTAGAGCAGGAGGTTGGCATTTTTGGTTTTACAAAAAAAGGGAAATATTTTCATTAGTAATGACATTCACTGTATCTCCTATTAACTTTGTTGGCCAAGGAGGATTGCAGCCCGGCAACTACGGTCCAGGAGTTGGAGGAACATCTGGAGGTGGTATGAGAAATTAAACAAAAAATATGATACCTATTTCATAAGATGCATTTTTTAATAGTTCGGACCATTTTTACAGGTGTAAAGCCTTCTAAATCAGGTAACACTTCTCTAACTGCATGGACTGTATTTATAAATATTGATGTATAGTATAATGATAATGGTATTTTCCATTTTTTACTGAAGGTGGTGGTGGAGTCTATGGTGGCCAAGGAGGAGTAGGCGGAGGTTTTGGACCAGGACAAGGAACTCAGGCTGTTGGTCCAGGTCAAAGTGGACTCCAGTCAGGAGGCTTAGGAGGTTACGGAACAGGGGCCCAGGGGTCCTCTACCACAAGGTTTGGTCCAGGAAGTCTTGGACCACAAGGCACTGGTCCCGGAACTGGAATAGGCCAGTTAGGAGGTTTGTTAAGATCTATATTTGAATGTCATCCTGAATGCTAGGAAAGTCAAGTGTGTTTTTGATTCAGGAGGGTTTGGAGGAAGTTACGGCCAAGCCGGCAATAACCAATACACAGGACCCAAACCTCCTAAATCAGGTATTGATCATTTATGTATGAAACTGTTTTTAAAAACAGGAACATGACACTTGTTATGGCAACAGGGTACAGCTCAGGAGCCACAGGATTTGGTCCTGGTGGTGCACAATTTGGACCTGGAGGTGCCGGAGTTGGGCCTGGCAGTGCTGGATTTGGACCTGGAGGTGCTGGAGTTGGGGCTGGCGGTGCCGGATTTGGGCCTGGCGGTGCCAGATTTGGGCCTGGCGGTGCCGGAGTTGGGCCTGGTGGTGCCGGAGTTGGGCCTGGCTATGCAGGAGTTGGCCCAGGGAGTGCCGGAGTTGGGCCTGGTGGGGCAGGTGTTGGGCCTGGTGGTGCAGGATTTGGACAAGGGAGTTCTGGATCCGGGTTTGTTGGAAAGACCAGTGGCAAAGCATCAAAACAAGTCCCAGGTAAAGCTTTTCTGGAGGAAATTCACTATTTCCCACCTAGCATGCCTGAGAGGATTTTCAGGCCACAGCTGCTAAATTTGAGCAACGGTCTCATACAGGTGTTGGGGTTCCTGGACTATATCAAGGCGGATTTGTACCAAGTCAAGGTGTGTTGAAAACAACCTTAATGAATGCCATTCTACCAAATCACTGATAACCAAAGAAAAACAATGATTTATTTCAACTAGATTTTGCTAGCCGCGGTATTGTCCCTGGAGTAGCAACTGGAAATGGACTTGGGCCTCAAACAGGTAGGACATCAGATTACCAAATGACACCACTTAGGGGTGCATATGTTCACAAAATTAAGTGTTACTTTCTTCCTTGTAGGTGGCGGGGTACTTGGCCAAGGTCTAGCGAGTAAGTGAGACTGTCCTTTAAATTGCAAACAAAAATCTAATTCTGACATAATCCAGACAAAGTTAGTCCATGTGACCTAATTCTTCTTGGGTTTTTCTCTTTAGATGGTCAAGGAGCGCAGCTGCCAGGAGTTTTTCGTGGGTACCCTTTAATATCACCTAAGTCAGGTATCTCTAGTCTGAAATAGAATCATTTCAATTAATAGTTATTTTTTTAAAGAGTAACCTATAATGTTTTTTTTTCTTAATAGGAAACGGGAAGTCAAAAAGTCCAGCCAAAGCAGCTGCCAAGTATGGTAAAGGCAATTTCTGTTTCATGCAACTTTTCAAAATGCTATTCTAGAAAAAAATATTGCTTAGATTGACTGCAATTTGTTCACTAGGAGGAGTGGGTGCAGGTGCCCTTGGTCAAGGTGGTGCTGGATTACCTGGAGGAGGGGCAGGTCTCCCAGGATTTGGAGGTGGAGCTGGACCAGGATTTGGGGGGGGAGTTGGACCAGGCGGTAACCCAGGAGCTGTTCCTGGTTATGGGAATGGAGCTGCAACAGGTACCTAGTTTAAGAATTAAATGAATACTTTAAATCTTGTCAAGAGAGGAACGTCCATAAATGTTTTGTACCTTAGGTTACAGTCCTGGTTCAGCCAAGGCACTCAAATATGGTGAGACACTTTAAGTTTAAGTATGCATCATGTCCATTTAACACCCTCACGAAGCACACGCTCCAATTAAATCTTTGTCCAGGTCAGCCTGGTGGTGCTGCAAGACCTGGGCTAGGTGGTCCTGGATATGGCCCAGGTAGTGTTGGAGCAGGGTTAGGTGGTGCTGGCACTGGACCTATGGGAGGAGCAGGATATGGGGGTGATTATTATCTTTAACTTCTATTTTAATACCTACAGTCATACAGCTGTTCAAATTGCATTTCTTAATACTTCAGGATATGACGCCAATGCCAAAGCCCGTAAATATGGTAAGAATAGTTATGTAATACTTCAAATTTCAACAGTTTTACATGTATTGTTTGATTGGATTTATAACAAAGAAAAAACATCTCCTGGTAGGCATGTTCAGTGGAGCCCAGGGGGGTCAAGGAATAAGTACTGGGGGAGTTGGAGCAGGTGGTCCGATGACAGGCTATGGACAAAATGGAGTGAGGCCTGGTGGTCTTGGTACAGGGTTTGGTCCAGGAGGAGTAAGACCTGGTGGGCAAGGTAAAAGCTATGGACCAGGAGGAGCCATTGGATCTGGCGGCACCGGTACAGGTTATGGTCCTGGAAGAGGAGTTCTGCCTGGTGGTGCAGGGGCAGGAGGCATTGCCACTGGACTTGGCCAAGGAGTTGTGCCAGGAGGCTCCGGCAAAGGATTTGGACCAGGGGGTGCTGGTTATGGACCAGGAGGCAAGAAAAATGAAAAAGATTTATTCACTCACATCCAACGGCAACTGTAGCATTCTTAATTGTTGATTGTTCTCATTTTTTCAGGTTATGCAGGTGCAAAAGCTCGCAAATATGGTAAGAGGAGTAGAACTATGGTTTAATATTTTAAATAACCTTGCCATATATGTTTCCTGGTGTTATCATACTGTACGTATGTGCAGGAGGACCCGGTGTTGCAACTGGGGCAAGTTCTAACCTTGGGGCAGGAGGGTTCCAAGGACCTAGTGCTGGACAAGAAGCGGGAGGAGCTGGTGGACAACCAGTTTCAAATTTTGGAATTGGTGTTGCCGGAGGTAAAAATATTATTACGTACTTATCATTATTACGTATTTATATTATTAGTACTATTGTTTTTGTTTGTATAATTAGTCATTAATTTTCAACTATCAACAATACACTGCACACTCATTTGTTACTTTCTCATGGTGCTCCCAAATTTTTCAACTACTATAGTGGTGGACTCTCAGGATATCCCTTCAGGGGTCGCCATGACAAAAGTGCAGAATTCCCTGTCAGTGATCTCATCTCATTTTCTAAACCGCTTTGTCCTGAAGCTGAATTAGTGGCCAGCCAATCGCAGGGCACAAGAAGAAACCATTGACGCTCACACTCATATCTAGGGGCAATTTAGTGTCCAATCACCTTACCGTGCATGTCTTTGGAATATGGGAGGAAATCGGGGTACCCGGAGAAAACCCACACAGGCCCGGGGAGAACATGCAAACTCCACATAGACTCAGCGACCTGTATGTCAACACAGGTCTTCCACTGTGAGACCGACGCGCTAATCACTTAGCTGTCAGGCTGCCCGCTGTTAGTAATTCTGTTTAAAAAAAAATACCCATTGCAATATCAAATTAGGGTGTTTCTACAAGACATGTTAAACTAAAGTTGTGCTTAAACTGTTTTACAGGCAGTAAAGGAGTTCCTGGGTCAGCTGTAAATGCAAGACAAGGGGGTGGAAATGGATATGGACCTGGGAGTTATGGCCCTGGTGTTGCTCCTGGAACAGGTTTTGGACCAGCAGGAGGCTATGGTACAGGGACTGGATATGGACAAGGTTTACAAGACTTTTGTGAACAAATGACATAGTTTACAAAAATATAATAATGGCTGACCTGAGCATGTCATTCCCAGGTTATGGAACAAGTGGAAAAGCTGCCAAATATGGTAAAATTTGTTTCTGGTAATTAATCCTGATGAAGGATGATGATGTCAGTCCTTCAAAGAAGTCTGTTGTTGGTTCAGGTCAAGGTGGGGCCACTGGTGGAGTGCTTGGAGTCGGACAAGGTGGAGTTGGCGGTGGGGGACTTGGAGGTGGAGGTGGACAAGGGGGAGTCAGTGGTGGAGCACTTGGGGGCGGAGTCGGTAGTGGGGTAATTGGTGGTGGACAAAATGGAGTCGGTGGTGGAGCAGTTGGAGGCGGAGTTGGACAAGTTGGAGTTGGTGGTGGAGAACTTGGAGGAGGACAAGGAGGCGGAGTGATTGGAGCTGGACAAGGTGGTAAGATGAGTTTGTTTACATAGTGATCTCAAATTTTTTTTGCTGTCAATTTCTGTTACATCCGTTCATAAATCATTGGGTGTTTAGAGCATACATAACAAACGTTGTTTTATCAGAACACAATATGTTCCATAATGAAGCTCTCTTTTTTCAATATAAATACTCCTGCATATATGCAGGCAAGTGTAGCGTGCTGATTGAGATATTTTAACGCTGAAACACAATTAATGATCTGCACATCATCTTATCTTTTTTTTTTTTTTTTGCTCATCTCTCACCCAATCACGTCCACTTTACGTCCTAAAACGGGGGCCTCTAAAGCAAGGGTGTCAAACTGGGATTGGTTCGCGGGCCGCATTAACGTCAACTCCCTTTCATGTGGGCCGGACCATTTTAGATCTAATATCTAGATTTTTTTGATTTTTTAAAATTGGATTAAAAGAACTGGATCAAAATCCCTAAATAGTCCTTCTTTATAAATCTAAAGCAGTGGGGTTTTTTTTGGCTTTATCTTAGTATTGGAAAATTTCTTTTAACCATGTATTTTTTATTTGAAATGTAAAAAAAAAAATTAAAGTGGAAAACGAAAAATATTTGTGTATTTATTTTTAGATTTTACAAAACGCTTTTTGAACTAATAACACAAAAGAAAAAATGGATAAAAAATTGCAATGATTGATTTTAAAAAGGGGAAAATCAGGAAATGTAATGTACATCTATATAACCATTTGAATTTGATCCTAAAACAGAAAGTCGGCACTCACGATTTACTGTCTCGGGACACAAAATGATGCGGCAAGCCAGATTTGGCCCCCGGACTGCCACTTTTTGACACCTGTGCTCTAAAGGCTTGGGCTCTTAATTTCATTCCCCTGCACCACTGTAGATCAGTGTAATTTTAGTTTTGCAGTTGGTGCCCTCTATTGCCAAAAGAAAGTATCATTGTAACCTGGATATGCATTCTAGTAGTAACCCAAAAAGCACACACAATACAGAGGAAATTAAACATCCAAGATGCTTTGCCACAAGCCGAAACCATTCGGAACACTTTTAGAAAACATTTCCATATAAAAAAAATGCAAACCAATTCGATCCTAGCACCTGAAGTATACTTGAAACCACTCTGTGAAATAATTGTTGATTAAAATATCATAGGTCCGCACCTCTCAGTGCCTGAAACACTCAAATTTACCACAATAACTCGAGACACGCACCGACAACAAATGAAAGGCCTTACCCTAAAACCGTAAAATGTATACAGTGCAGCCCAATGAAACCCTAGTACTCGAAGCACACGGACCCACTTCACGCTTCAACCACTGAGAACCCATCAAAACCAACACACTCGTCCCAATCATGCCCAAAAAGAACAGCCTGGCCACAACCACTCAAGACACGCACTGTAAACAAATGAAGCACCACAGACCGAAACCTCCCAATGGACAGTGCAAACCGATTTGACTCAAAGTACTTGGTGCAAATCCGTGCAAGAATTGTTGAGCTCTAATCAGAAATATACTGCTTGACCAAATCATGCATTTCAGCATTTGAAAAACACAGTTTGGCCACAATAACGCAAGACACGCACTGGGGTACAGTAAACATTCAGAACTACTCAAACTCATGGAGTGCAGAACCCGTATAGAGATGATCTAACTCGGGCTGCAAACCCATCTCATTTCATCTCCTTTTCTGAACCGTTTTATCCTCATTAGTGTCACGGGGGGTGCTGGAGCCGATCCCAGCTGACTCCGGGCCAGAGGCGGGGGACACCCTGAATCGGTGACCAGCCAATCGCAGGGCACAATGAAACAGACAACCATGCACACCCATACCTAGGGGCAATTTTCAAAAGTTTCCTTTTCAAAAAAATCCTTTGGCGGGTTGAGCCTGATTGTTTTTGGACTCAACGCGCTGATGCTCCACCTAGTTTGCAATTTCTGCAAGAACTTTATCGTGCCTCCACTTGTAACAGCCTTTAGGTAGTGCATTAGGGCAGGCTGTCAGAATGTGCTTTAGTGTGCAGGTGGAAGCACCACATTGGATGCAGGATGGGTTTTCATCACTGCCCTAAACTTTCAGGTTACAGGTGGGCAATAGATCAGTGATGGCATGAAGGAAAAAACTGAGCTTTCCTTGGTCAGTTTGCCACAATTCCTTTGAGGACAGTGGTCCCCCCTGTACTTGATCCTTATGTGTCCAACGACTCTCGGGAGCTAATCCTACTGTTTTCACCCCGCACTGTCCTCTTTTGCTGTCTCACGGACTCTCTGCACCACCACGTGGAATGCTATTTGTTAATTTGAATGCTTTCCCAAAATGTCAAACAGTATGTGATTGTTTATGAAGGGATATTTTTTTCTGTTGTCAGGTTTTGGTACAGTTGGTTCCAAGGCAGATAAATACGGTAAGCCCGTGGGTTGGTTTTAAGAAGAGTAAAAATCACTGAAAGGAATGAGTTTTTTTTTAACTAAGTACAATTGTTTTATTATGCTGCAGGTCCATCAGGTGGTGTTTCACCAGGACCAGGAAGCGGCACTGGTGCCCCAGTCAAACCCACTGGAGTGTATATGAATGGATCCAACAAAGGCGTTGCTACTCGCCCAACAACTAGACCAGGCGGTAAGGTTCTGTAGGCCTAAAAGTACAAGAGTTGCACCAATTCGGTGGTTGAAATGTCATTAAAAATACTATAGTCACTTAAGAAAATAATTTCAAAATAATTCCTTCGAGTAGTTTTCGGAAACTCAAATGAAAGTGACAAAACAGAAAAGTACAATACAATCAGTGAAAACCAAATACCAACGGGGTGTCCCTAAACCAGGAGCAGATTAGTATTGGCAATTTTAAATTTCTCATGTTAACTTTTTGCTTTTCAATTTTTATTTGGATGCATCTCTAAAAATTCCCTACGTTACATGCGTTTAGTCAGTAATCAAAATGCATGCTGGGTCAGTACGAGGCACCACACAAGGAACACTGGTTCCACAAGAGGAAGGTATCTTCTACTATATATGGCACACACCTATTAGTATAGTTGTCCATCTAGGAACCTTGTGGGACTGTGACATGTTGGTTCTTATTTTTGTAGGTGGAAGTCGCCTTAACGTGGGAAAGGATGGAAAAGACTTTGATGGAGGTGGGTGTCCAAAAAATATGGACCTAAAAAGGAGAGAGAAATTTTAAATACCTTAAAACAGAATCAGAAAATAAAACAATTCACATATCATTCAGATATCAATATGCATGATGATCAAATGACTATCACAACAAAAAGCTTCAACGGTAACAATCTGTCCAATTTCAGGTGAGGATGGTGCTGGCAGTATGATAGAGGGTTCTGGCTTTGCTACAGGAGGTGTGTTTAAATCATCTTTTCATAGAGATATGAACATTACATTGTAAAGTTGGAAGATCCACAGTTTTCAGCCACTACTCAAGAAGGAAAGATTAAAATTTAAGCAAAGAAAAGCAATTAAAATACTTTAACTTAGAATCTGTAATATAATTTGATCTATTGGATAGAAGTATGGACATAAATACACTGCTTTTGCAACAGGAGTCGGTGGGGGGGTTGGCGGGAGACCTTTTGGTGCAGGAGCAGATGGAGATGGTCTAAAAGGAACAGGAATTCCCATCCTTGGAAGAAAACCAGGTCAATGTCACATATTTATTCATATAAAATGTATTGTTTTATCACATCTTTGTTTTTATCTTTCAAAACAGGTTTTAGTGGGACTCCTCCTCCTGGTCAGTGTTTAATGTGTGGTTTGTGTTTGTTATTAATGACTTTTTCTTATGTGGACTTATTTGTTTCTGTTGTGATGTCTGACGGGATCTACAGGAGTTGCAACCGGTAAATTGTTATTACATATTAAAAATATCACAAAGGGGCGGTTTGCATTTTACAAATTGTATTTTATCTTTTCACACTGCAGGTGAGGGAGGAGCAGGCCAGCCAACTGGTGACTAGACATTCTACTGTATACTTCCAATGACTTAATTTTACTAAACACTAAAAGTCATGTTTAATATTTGCAGGTGGCCGTGGGTTCCTACCTGGGGCCCGTCCTCTAAGACCACCAGGTGAACTTGTACCACTTTTGAACATACCATGCTTACGACGGTAACAGTATTCTGTAATATAAATCTGTTGGTTTTGTGTAATCGAAAGGAGTCCCAAGGGGTGATACACCTGGTGAAGGAGAAGGAGTTACTGAGAAAGGGACGGATGGAAGACGATTAGGTGTAGAAGTTCCAACGAGTGCAGGACCAACAGGAGGAACTGGATTTGGAATAGGAAGCACATCTAGAACATTAGGAGCGACACCACAACCTTCTAAAGGTGGTGATTATTATCTTTCAATTGTCTACATGATATTCTTAACAACATTTTCAAGCAATCCGATTGTATTGATATGGTTTAGCATACAATCCAGATGGCAGCAAAGTTGGATATTTACCTGGTGGAGTTGGAGGTGGTACAGGAGGATTTGAGGCTGGTCCTGGAACCGTTGGAAGAGATTCGGGAGGAGTTGGTACTGTACCTGGTGTAATTGGAAGAGGCCAAGGAGGAGTTGGGACAGGGCCTGGTGAACTAGGAACAGATGTAACAAAACCTGGAAAAGGTGAGTTGCTTATAAACTGCTGTTGGAAACGGGAAAAATATACAATTTATTTCTTCCATGTAAAAGAACTGAATCCAATAATTCATTTTTTCCTGTTCAGCATATGGGAACTTTGGAGCAACAAACCAAGGTGGGGTTGGGCCTGGTGGATATGCCGGTCCCGGAGGTGTTGATGCTCGTCCAGGAGGATTCGGGACTGGGCCTGGTGGCGTAGGAACAGGTCTCACGAAACCTGGAAAAAGTGAGCTGCTTAAAATTTGTTCTAAGAAATAGAAACAGAACAAACGGAAGCAAAAAAATATGATGAAAAAATATTTATTCACCCAACCTAATGTGTACCACAGGTTATGGTGGAGGTGGAGCTGGGGTTTTACCAGCTGAAGGTATTCCATTTATATTTTAGTTGTTGTTTGGAGTGACCGACATTTTGAAAATTTTTGCTTTCTACTTTCAAGGTCAAAGCTTCACAAATGGAGCTGGTGTAGCTCAAGGAGGAAAACCAGGCAAAGGTACTCTTCTTGATGACTTTCTTTCCTCCTTGAGGAAAATTGTTTTCAAATGTATGTCTGGTTTCATCATCAGCATATGGAAACTTCGGTCAAGGGAGTCAAGGTGGGGGAGGTCCAGGTGGCTTCGGTGGTCCAGGAGGTGTTGGTGCTGGTCAAGGTGGTTTTGAGAGAGGAACGGGTGGAATTGCTGGAGGTGCCGGCCAGTTCGAAACTGGGCCTGGTGCTGTTGGACGAGGTACAGGCCAATATGGAACTGGCCCTGGAACTGTTGGAGGAGGTACAAGCCAATATGGAACTGGCGCTGGTGCTGCTGGAGGGCAGGCAGGAGGAGTTGGGACTGGTCCTGGTGGAATGGGGCCTGGCAGATTGGGGTCAGGTCTCACAAAACCTGGAAAAAGTGAGCCGCTTCAAATGAAATCAACGACACAATGAAAAGTGGCCGATAAAATGTGTAAAAACTACACAAAGAAGCCAGTGTTGCAGAAAGCGTTACACATTTCATCTGTCTTTTATCATAGGTTACGGTGCCGGTGGAGCTGGAGTTTTACCAGGTGGAGGTAAAGGTCAATATGGAACTGGCCCTGGAACTGTTGGAGGAGGTACAAACCAATATGGAACCGGCCCTGGTGCTGCTGGAGGGCGGACAGGAGGAGTTGAGACTGGTCCTGGTGGAATAGGGCCTGGCAGATTGGGGTCAGGTCTCACAAAACCTGGAAAAAGTGAGCCGCTTCAAATGAAATCAACGACACAATGAAAAGTGGCCGATAAAATGTGTAAAAAGTACACAAAAAAGACAGTGTTGCAGAAAGCTTTACACATTTCATCTGTCTTTTATCATAGGTTACGGTGCCGGTGGAGCTGGAGTTTTACCAGGTGGAGGTACAGGTCAATATGGAACTGGCCCTGGAACTGTTGGAGGAGGTACAAACCAATATGGAACCGGCCCTGGTGCTGCTGGAGGGCGGACAGGAGGAGTTGGGACTGGTCCTGGTGGAATAGGGCCTGGCGGATTGGGGTCAGGTCTCACAAAACCTGGAAAAAGTGAGCCGCTTCAAATGAAATCAACGACACAATGAAAAGTGGCCGATAAAATGTGTAAAAAGTACACAAAGAAGACAGTGATGCAGAAAGCTTTACACATTTCATCTGTCTTTTATCATAGGTTACGGTGCCGGTGGAGCTGGAGTTTTACCAGGTGGAGGTAAAGGTCAATATGGAACTGGCCCTGGAACTGTTGGAGGAGGTACAAACCAATATGGAACTGGCCCTGGTGCTGCTGGAGGGCGGACAGGAGGAGTTGGGACTGGTCCTAGTGGAATAGGGCCTGGCGGAATGGGGTCAGGTCTCACAAAACCTGGAAAAAGTGAGCCGCTTCAAATTAAATCAACGACAAAATGAAAAGTGGCCGATGAAATGTGTAAAAAGTACATAAAGAAGCCAGTGTTGCAGAAACATTTACACATATCATCTGTCTTTTATCATAGGTTACGGTGCTGGTGGAGCTGGAGTTTCGCCAGGTGGAGGTACAGGCCAATATGGAACTGGCCCTGGCACTGTTGGAGGAGGTACAGGCCAATATGGAACTGGCCCTGGTGCTGCTGGAGGATGGACAGGAGGAGTTGGGACTGGACCTGGTGGATTGGGGACAGGTCTCACAAAACCTGGAAAAAGTGAGCCGCTTCAAATCAGATCAACTACACAATGAAAAGTGGTCTATGAAATATGTAAAAAGTAGACAAAGAAGCCAGTGTCGCAGAAAGATTTACACATTTCATCTGTCTTTTATCATAGGTTACGGTGCCGGTGGAGCTGGAGTTTTACCAGGTGGAGGTAAAGGTCAATATGGAACTGGCTCTGGCATTGTTGGAGGAGGTACAAACCAATATGGAACTGGCCCTGGTGCTGCTGGAGGGCGGACCGGAGGAGTTGGGACTGGTCCTGGTGGAATAGGGCCTGGAGGATTGGGAACTGGCCTCACAAAACCTGGAAAAAGTGAGCTGCTTCAAATCAAATCAACTACAAAATGAAAACTGGTCTATGAAATATATAAAAAGTAGACAAAGAAGCCAGTGTCGCAGAAAGATTTACACATTTCATCTGTCTTTTATCATAGGTTACGGTGCCGGTGGATCTGGAGTTTTACCAGGTGGAGGTACAGGCCAATATGGAACTGGCCCTGGCACTGTTGGAGGAGGTACAAGCCCATATGGAACCGGCCCTGGCACTGTTGGGGGTGGTATAAGCCAATATGGAACTGGTGGTGGTGCTGCTGGAGGGCGGACAGGAGGAGTTGGGACTGGTCCTGGTGGAATAATGCCTGCCGGATTGGGGACAGGTCTCACAAAACCTGGAAAAAGTGAGCCGCTTCAAATCACATAAACTACACAATGAAAGCGGTCGATGAAATGTGTAAAAAGTACACAAAGAAGCCAGTGTCGCAGAAAGATTTACAAATTTCATCTGTATTTTATCATAGGTTATGGTGCCGGTGGAGCTGGAGTTTCACCAGGTGGAGGTACAGGCCAATATGGAACTGGCCCTGGCACTGTTGGAGGAGGTACAGGCCAATATGGAACTGGCCCTGGTGCTGTTGGAGCAGGGGCAGGAGGAGTTGGGACTGGTCCTGGTGGAATAGGATTGGGATCAGGTCTCACAAAACCTGGAAAGAGTGAGTTGCTTTAAATCAAATGAAGTATACAATCAAAAGTGATTTATAGAATATGTCAAAAGTACAAAATGAAGCCAGTGATGCAAAAAGATTTCCTCATTCAACTTATTATACTGTATTATACTTCAACTTGTTATATTGTAGATTACGGTGCCGGTGGAGCTGGGGTTCTACCAGGTGGAGGTACACCAATAATATTTTTTTGCATATTATAGTGACAGACATAAAAATACCTTTCCAACACTTTGCCCCCACTCAGGGGACAAGGAGTATAACCGGGCAAATGTAATGCACTTGTTTTAAGGGCTTTCTTGGTTCCATATATTACAAACAAATGAGATTATTGTCTTGCTGACAGCATATGGAACTGTCGGAACCGGAGGCCAAGGTGTGGTTGGACCTGGTGGCTATGGTGGTCCTGGAGGTGTTGGTGTTGGTCGTGGAGGTTATGGAGCAGGACTTGGAGGTTATGGTGGTGGTCCTGGAAGCTATGGTGCCAAGACAGGAGGCACTGGTGTTGGTGGAACTGGGCCTTTTGGCACTGCACCTGGAGGTGTACCAGGTTATGGTGGTGGAATTGGTGGATTAGGTGGATATGGTGGTAAGAAGACACTTCTGAAAACAAGGTTTTCTGCAAATGTGTTATTGGTGTACTGTAGTAATTTCTCTTATTTAGGTTCAAGGTACGGCGCTGGAAAAGCATCAAAAAGTAAATTTATTCTGATCAACATTCATTCTTACCTCCACCAAAGAACATGAACAGTAACAGTTTATTTTTAGGTTATGGAGTAGGAGCTGGTGGTATTGGACTTGGGACTGGTGGCTATGGAACTGGAGCCAGAGGTACCAGTTCTGGTCCAGGAGGTTTTGGACAAGGTGGCTTCAGGCCTGGAGGAAATTGGCTAGGCACTGTTGGAACAGCAGGAAGACAGGGTGTTGTTGGAACTGGCACCGGTGGCTATTTCCCAAGTGCTGGTGCCACAGGACCTGGTGGCTATGGGACTGTTGGAGCAGGTCAAGGACTGGACATGAGGAAGCCCTCCAAATCCGGTATGAAGGCATTATTCTGACATTTAAATGTTTAGCAAGAGCATTTTTGCAATTTTCTTTTTTATAATAGGCTATGGTTCATCCTCACTCGGTGGAGCTGGCTATGGCAATGGTGGCTTTGGACCTGGGGCTGGCGTCAGACCTGGTGCTGGCACTGGAACAGGTGGATTTACACCAAGTGGTGCTAACCAAGGAACATCTGGCTTCACACCAGTTGCTCCTGGCATGGGAACTGGTTTTGGACCAGGAGGTGCTGGAATGGGTGGTTTCGGATTAGGTGGACAGAAAAGGAAACCAATGACACCAGGTACACTTTGATCACACTGTGAATTTCATACTATTGCAAGAATATTTTAATTCTTTAGAAAATGCTGCTAGTATTTAAATCTAAATTGAATGCACCTCTTTCAACAGGGGGTGCTGTTTCCAATGGAATTACACCTGGTGGCTATGGGCCAGGAGGTTATGGTCAAGGGGCTAGAGGAACAGGATCTTTTGGCTACGGTCCAGGGGCTGCTGCAGGTGGACCTGTAGGTGGTGGTACTCCTGGATATGGACCCGGTGTACTCGGAACAGGAAAACCTCCTAAATCAGGTTACGGACCATCTGCGGGAGGAGCGGGATATGGACCAGGTAAAACAAACTTAAAGTTGAAGGAACATTTCAAAAGGTTTAAGATTGCAATTCTTGACTCTGATAATTGATACACTAGATAGTAATTGTTGCTGTAGGGCTAATGTTGATGACTCAGCAAAGGACAATAGTCGAGTTAATCACTGTCCATATTGATACTCCATGTGGGGCGTGGGGATCCAGGTGACACCTGTTATAGGTCCAACCTTCAATTATATAATCAAAAAACTCATTGTAAGTTAAGGAAAAAGAACATTGATTAATGATGAAATTATTTGTTAAGTAAATGAGTGCTTACTATGGTAACAGTATTGTTAATGGTGCCAAACATGTTTTTCCAGGGAGTGCTTTGAATGGGTTTGGCGGGGCAGCTGCTGGAGGCTTTCCCGGTAAGGAAACATTTTGACAAGTTTCACCTTGTTAAAAAATTGTTTGCCTCATTACAGTTCTTTTATAAAATGCAAAGGGGTAACACACCCAAAAATCATCATGCAACCATTCTCGTTACGTTTTACGTCATTACGTTTTTTTTATATTTCCATGGTAAATGGGTAAGAAAAAGAAAGTAAAACACATCAAGCCTCAGCTTGACTTTATCTTTCCTGTCTTTGTTTTGTAGGATATGCGGGGGCATCACAAAAATGTAAGATATTCCTCTGCATCCTCACAAATTGTCACTTTTTATTATAACGCATGCAACTAGAAGATATGGCCCATATCTGACAATCAATCTATCATGTTCATGTCGTGATAAACTGATTTGTTTTTTTCTAACCCTGTGGTTGAAGGTAAAGTTTGAAAAAACTTTTTTGTAACCCCTTTTTTCTAATCTAAGACTTGTTTAAGTGAAACCTAAACCCTTTCTTGAAAAACTCACTTGAAAACATTTTGAAATCTCATTACTTATTTTCAACCCTATCCTGAAACTTAATTAAAACCCTCTTTCATTTTTTTTCAAGAATAGCTCCTTAATTGCATCCTTTCGATTTTCAGGGACACTTAAGACCCACTAAAACAATTTAAAAGCTTGACCTAATTCAGTAGCTGTGGCTTTACACTGTCATTTGGCTTACCTGGTTTTCTCTTTGTTCTGCAGCCAGCGCACAGATGGCGGCCAAGTATGCAGCCATGCAAAACATGTTTGGAGCTGGAGCCTATAGAGGTGACCACTGACACTCACCCCAAAATGATTCGATTTATCGTCATCAATGGCAGTGAAATAGTAGCTCAATAACATAATTGTCAATGAAAATGTTATACAGTGGTAACTTGAGACATGAGCCTAATGCGTTCCGTTACTGAGCCCGTATGTTGGTTTACTCGTATCTCAAATCAACGTTTCCATAGAAGTGAACTAAATACAAATTCATTTGTTCCCACCCTCTGAAAAAACAAACACCAAAAATAGGATATTACAATGGAAAAACATATTTTTAATTGATTTAATTCACCATCTACTAACAGATTAACAGATAACTAGTGGTTATGATGTTTAATAATAAAATAAGGCATTATTTTATACAATTGGGAAAGAAAGAGAGAGACAGAGAGATTGAGAGTCACTTGACGGATGCGCTCAAAACGTAAACTTTAAATTTAACTAAAATGAACTTAGATTCCAACACACACACACAGACTTAAAAAAGGTTTTTCCGTTACACTAAATGTAAACGTTCTTGTGCAATAACCAAGGCAGAGATTCAGGATTCTCCGCGGTTTTCGAGGCAAACTTTCTGTTTCTCCATACGTATTGACAAGCCAGCTCAGTCACCCGTACACTACTCATGTTTTTCAATTATTTCGAGCTTAAAATCGATTGTCATCATACAGCTTTTCTTCGGACTACCCTTCCTTGCACGGGCTTGTTTTGGATCCATTATGTTTCCATTATTTATAAATAAAATAACAAAATTTAAAAACTGAAAAAAACTGCAACGCTCCACCCAGTGCTCGTAGAGATCTTTACATGAGGTAGATGGGATGAGAGAGACAGTGCAGTGAAATCATAAAGCAGCCTTTTCTACCTTGCTGTATGCATGTATATCAAAATTTGTCTCGTACTTCATGATAAATATCTGACCAGAATTATACTCGTATTTCAAATTCCTCATATATCGGAGCACTTGTATGTCGATCAACAGCTCCTTTGTGTGTACTATATTGTTGTCTTAGGCGGTGGCTGTCAAAGTAAATACTGTGGCCGAAGAAAGAAGTGAACGGACTCCCAAAAGGAAATGAGCTCATTGCAACAACAGCGGTGCTACACGATTCCCAGACAGAACACATCCTACCTTCCGTCGGAGCTTCGGCACATCCTCTGCATGTCAGCAGTGTGTCATCATCACAACTCCCTCAAGAAAAACACAATGTTCATTTGAAGAAATATCCAAACTGAGAAAATAAGACATTTCTCTTCATAAGACGTACAATTGAGTGCACACTGCTCGTGTTGCTGTGGACCTTCGCCAAGCAAACACCTTGGAGGAGGTCGACGTGCTGAAGTCTCGGCCTACCTTTTATACTGCTGTTGAGGAACAACACATACACCAAATGTGAGCTAATAATATAACACAATACCAATAAATGGGAAGTGCTAAACAACAAGTGCCAGTCCTAATAGTTCACACATGATAAACAGGAGATAATAATTTATACATTATTGTATATGATACACTGTAAGGTAATAACAAAAACAGGAAAACACCAGAGGAGCCTCCGTCATACACCATGAGCGTATGTGTGTGTTTGCATGTGTGAATGTTTTCGGTCGACTTTGTATTCATTATAGTGTGTGTTAGGCTTAACTTATAGTGACAAAGAGCAGAAGAAAGTAAGCTTGTTTTGTATTTAGTCAAGGTTAAGGATTAAGGATTTTCATGAGTGAACTTCTTACAATATGGATGCAGGTGTGTTATTTGGTTTTGTTTTCATTAGGAGTAAAAGATGTAAATGATTCTCTTCTTGCAAGTCACATGTAACTTTTCTTCAGTTTTCTTCAAAAATGTCATGTTCAATCCAAGAAATATGGTACTTTTTTGGGCGCTACGCTTTTCCAATAAACTAACAACTCATCAACAGAATGCAGCATGGATGTTATTTGTTATGTTATGTTATTTACATGGCAGTAAACGGCAACTCAGATCACATTTCACACAACTAAGACATTCATAGGGGCCTTCTGATGGGAATCTAAAAAACGGTTCCAATGTGCACCCACACATCCAAGCAGTTGCACGTGACTTTCTGAAAGGAATCTCCAGATGAGACTGACTTTTTGTAAGTAGATCCTCACCAGGGCGTAACAGGACCAGGAAGGTGGAGTCTAAAATTCTATCCTGGGACGAGTTCACAAGAGCAACAACCATCATCTGCTATCACTGGCTCGCTTTTTCTCTCTTCCACTCACATTAGCAGGAAGTCGGTGCACACACACACAGACACACACTAACACACACACAGGAAAGCAACCTGTACGAGTGAGCAGAAGATGTTCCCCATGAGGGCGTGGAGGCACTTTTTCTTATTTCTTTTTGACTAACTTTAACGAGGCGCCCCCAGAATGTCTCGGAGGGACCAACGGTTTCGGAGGGGGATGAAAGGACGGTAAGAGACGCCGTCATTTGTCAGCTGAGGTTTGCATTTACAACTTGGATTGCTGAAACCATGCAAACATGCTGCAACACACACACACACACACACACACACACACACACACACACACTTCCTCACTTGCTGGGTCATAGTATTGAAGAGTTTTAATTTTCCTAGAATGAAAGACAACAACATTCACCTATTTTGGGGTTGGTCAGGAACATGCCTGCTAGGAAAAAGAGGAGTTCATTGGAAGAACCTTCTTTATCATGATCACAAAGTTATATATTTGATCTGGTGATTGTGTCAGAGGAAACGGGGTGGAGTTGCAAAGGAAGTGGCCGCACACCACGTTTGTTCTGCTTTACAGACAAAAACACTTTCATGTTACACATTGGCTATTCTGCTCAAATTTTCTGTCTAGCCCTCAATAGGACTGGAACAGGATCACAAAATGCCATCCTTCCCAGTTCTAATAAATGTCAGGTCTGTCACTCTCAATGGCAACAAATGCCATAGGGATACAAGCAACAAAACAGATGTGTAACAAACGTGATCAAAATAAAGGTACGTTTTGTACAGTAAACCCTTGGGACACGAGTTTCCCAACATACGATATATTTGAGATACAAGATAAGTGTACGAGACAGCTCCCGATGCGGCCGCCGGGTGGCTGAATATGCGAGAGGCTGCTTATGAGAACAGCATCGCAGTCTTTCTCTCCAGATCTCTGTCGCGTCTCTACAAGTACCGGCTGTACAGTTTGCAAATTGTACGTGTTTTTTTGTGTTAATCAGTGCAGAATTAGTAAGTAAAAAAAAACAATGGGTCGAAACCAAGTGCAATGGAGGGTCGTGAGAAGAAAAAGCGTATAATGGCAATCGATGTTAAACATGAAATAACAGGAAAAAATGAGAGTGGTGAATGCTGGGCAATGTAAGATTAAAACTTTTTGTCGAGGTATTGGATCAGGACTCAATATAAGCAGGTCCTCAAAATTAGGTGACTCAGTCTTTAAAATGGGGTACAATAAGATGCCTTGAGATACAACTGAGACCATGTACATTGTTCTTCAAGACACGGCTGATTAACCCACCAACACATTTGAGCAGATTTGAGATGTGAGTGCTGCATATATGAATTGAGCTAAAAGAAGGGACTTGAAGCGACTTAATGCGAAATCTACTCTAACTGTTCTTGAGAAGTGAACAGAAAGACAAAGATAATGACGAGAAATGATGAATTCATATATACTAATATAGCTCTGATGCAGTTTTCCCCTTGGTATGCAGGTGCTGGGATTGTGACTGCGTCCTGTCGCACTGGTATTACGAGCGAGATGGAAAAATGTACTGCAAGAAGCACTACTGGAAACATTACGGGGACAACTGTCATGGCTGCGCTGAGACACTCCAGGCGGGACTTGTCATGGTGGCCCCATCCGTTACCATTCTTTTTTTGTCAAAACATTTAAATGTGATACAAGCAAGCACAAGTGAGGAGCCACCACTGACGTTATTAAAACACATTCTGCAGATTGACAATATCAAGCTTGAAGCAAATTTGAAACCACATGATTTGATTTTCAGAAATAATCAGTTTTAGGGTCACCTCATAGTAAATTCTACATAAGGATCTCACTCAATGTCACAGTGTACTCAGTAGCAAACCCATTTCATGTGCTGACAGGTCGCTGGGGAGCAGAAGTATCACCCCGAATGCTTCACATGTATAAAGTGTCAGATGTTCATTGGAGATGGAGACAGCTATACACTCGTGGAACATTCCAAACTCTTTTGGTAAGTCAATACGTGTCCATGTTTGGGGTCGTTTTTAGTTCCATTGGTGTGTTCAGCTGACATTTGTGTCGCAGCGGTCAGTGCTTTAGTCAGGGTGCATCATCACCTTTGATGCCACCTATCACGAGCCCTCACACGGTGGCGCTTGTATCACTTCCTCCAAAGACAGACGGCCATCGAGGTCTGACGGTGACCACTGAACTCAGCCAAGGAAAGAGTCCTCTGCTTACCGTAAAAGCGTGAGTTCCCTTTTGGAAAACTTCCTGAATTGAAAGATTTCGCTCTTATTCTTCATCATCCTCCCTCAGGTTAGATTCAGATGTCCTCAGCGCTGTTCTGCTGTCTTCGGTCCATGTTGGAGACAATATACTGGAAGTCAATGGCATTCCCATACACAATGTTTGCCCCAACGAGGTTTTAAATAAATATACAAACCATCCATGAGCAAGAGGTCAGAGAAATTGATGGCAACCTCACGTCAACCTTATTTTCTTCAGGTAGATCATGTGATCCAGGACACCAGCAGACCACTGCAGCTGACCGTTGAGCACAATCCACAGACCAAGAATTCCACCAACATACACGAAGACCTGAACTATGTCTGTGAAAAACTGCTTTCGACACACATGCTCCCAAACCTGGAGGAGGAACCGGAAGTGGGGATTGAGACTCCCGAAACAATGAGTCTCTCTTCCCCTAAGCATCGAGGAACCACAGGACTCCGATCCCGAAACATCCTGTAAAGTTAGCTTTTGACTGTCTTTGTTTCATCAGACCTATCTTTTTCCTACAAATCATATTTTATCTTGCAGGCGAAGCTGCAGCACTGAAAAGTCACCCTTGTCGCTCTTATCCCAAAAGAAGGACATGGTTCGCTCAGAGTCTCTACGGGCTGACCCCGGGAATCGAACCCACCGCATCTTCAGGCCTTCGGACCTCATCCCCGGAGAAGTGCTTGGCAGGGGCTTTTTCGGACAGGCCGTCAAGGTAGAGCCATTGTCATGCAAGCGTGACAGGGAATTGTGGACAAATTGTAAGATGTATTTCACTTTTAAGGTGACACATCAGGAGACAGGGGAAGTGATGGTGATGAAAGAGTTGATCCGTTTTGATGAGGAAACTCACAAGACCTTCCTGAAGGAGGTAAATGTCCCTCTAGGAGTAGCATGCTTATCATGGATTCTTCATGGACCTTTCATCTGGTTTTAAGGTGAAAGTGATGCGCTGTCTGGACCATCCCAACGTCTTAAAATTCATTGGGCTCTTTTACAAGGACAAGCACCTGCACTTTGTCTCTGAGTTCATCCAGGGAGGAACGCTCAGAGAAACCATTACGAAAATGGTATGTCAAATTTGTATGATCACATCCTCTTTGGCTTGGTACAAAAAAAAATCCGGCAGGTTTACACTCTCGTGTCTTGAAAGGGGATTGTGATGTCTGTCACAAAACCAATTTTGTGTACAGTAATACCTCGATTATTGCGGTTAATGGAGGACCCCCGCTCGAAAAGTGAAAACCTGCGAAGTAGGATCATCCATATCTAAAAAAACACTACCACTAATAATATTTTTTCTTTTTTATTCTTCTTCAGTGCTGAGTCCTAGTAGCAAGAATGACTACTGGTTACGAGTTTCAGCATAAATTGAAATAGTAAAAAATTAAAAAACTGAAATATGCCGCCTTGTGGTGTAAAGGTTCACTCGCCCGACTTCATTACAGGCAGGCGCAGGTGGCGGTATGATTAGGAGTGCGGATGGTCGTTTGTCTCTCTGTGTGCCCAATGACTGACTGGCGACCAGTCTAGGGTGTAGTCTGCCTTTCCCCCGAAGGCAGCGTTGCTCGGACGTTTGGTCGCTGGTCTTTTGGTTTCCGGTCTTTGGTCCCCGTTGGTCGCCGTTAGGGTTTGGGTTATGGTTGTCAAATGTACTTAATATATTAAACCCTAACCTTAACCCTAACTCTAACTCTAACTCTGACACTAACCCTGGCACTAACCCTGTCCGTGACACTAACCCTGACACTAACCCTAACCCTAAACCCTAACCTTAACCCTAACGGCGACCAAAAGACCAAAGAATATTAACTTGCATTGTTCTCACTTCCATTTCTTTTTGAGTGTGAAGTAGTCCAAAGGATCCAGTCATATGTGAAGGTGAAAAATTAGTTAATGCAAATTTTTTACATCCAGTTTGTTGTTTCAGGACAATTACTTCTCATGGAATCTCAGAGTGAGTTATGCCAAAGACATCGCAGCTGGAATGGTGATTTTTTGTCCGCTATAAAACGCACAGCATAAATGTTTTTCACTTATTAATACATCTCTTTGTTAGGCATATTTGCACTCCATGAACGTCATCCACCGGGATTTAAACTCACACAACTGCTTGGTTAAGGAGGTAACTTCTTGGTTGTAGTTGTACAAGATAATAATCATGAAAAATCATGTATTGGATTATTTTTTAACTGTATAAAAAACAGGCACAGTGATTTTATTTTCCTTGGTTATAGAATCAGTCTGTTGTAGTGGCGGATTTTGGATTGGCTCGCTTGGTGACTGCAGATAGGAATCGCAGCTCTAGTTCTTCTATGGATCGACCCCCAAAGGAAACCATGACGGGGCTCCGTAAGCCGCACCGCAAGAAACGTTACACGGTGGTTGGAAACCCTTACTGGATGGC
Source organism: Stigmatopora nigra (assembly GCF_051989575.1). Taxonomy (NCBI): domain Eukaryota; kingdom Metazoa; phylum Chordata; class Actinopteri; order Syngnathiformes; family Syngnathidae; genus Stigmatopora; species Stigmatopora nigra. Next base: position 9,619,102 of record NC_135526.1, read on the forward strand.
ACCGGAAATGATCCATGGTGACTTTTGAAGAGGGGCTAATACATGAACAACTGGGAAACGGAATATCCTAACCTGACGTTGTTTGCACCTCTCAGGGAAAAGCTACGATGAACGCGTAGACGTTTTTTCTTTTGGAATCATGATTTGTGAGGTAGGCAAGTATAATTCATGAGCTGCTTGATTATGTTTCTAAACACATAAATTGGATTTTCTCTTTTTGACACGCATTTGGCTGCCTAAAATGATTATTTTGATTATTTTCTCAAATAATTATGGATTAATTTTGTAATTGGTCAACTAATCAGTTCACATACTATTAAACACTTTATCTGCGGTTATAATACTTTGGATTTAATATTTAGATGTCTAAATATTCCCCAAGAAAAAAATTGAAATTTGCAAATATCACATTTTTATTAACAATTAGCCGACTAATCAAGCCTTAGTCTAGAGCAGGGGTCGGAAACCTATGGTTCGGGAGCCATATGTGGCTCCTCTGATGGGTGCATGTGGTTATTTGATAACCTGTGAGGAAAAATAAGTATTTAATGGCGGTGACAATGCCTCTAACTACAATCATCTTAATTTTTCTTCATTAGACTTTTCTGAACACCGGCCTCATAGCTCTGGGATCCTGAGTTCAAATCTAGGTCACATCCACTTGTGTGGAGTTTGCAGGTTCTCCCCTGGGCTGCGTGGGTTTCCTCCGGGTACTCCGGTTTCCTCCCACATTCCAAAAACATGCATGCTAGGATGATTGGATACTCCTAAATTGTATTTTCCCAAGGTATGGGTATGAATGCGCATGGTTTCTCTGTGCTGGCCACCGATTCAGGGTGTCCCCCACCTCTGGCCCAGAGTCAGCTGGGATAGGCTCCAGCACTCCCTGCGCCCCTAATGTGGATAAAACGGTTCAGAAAATATGATGAGATGTGATTAGACTTTTCTGCAGGCGTATTTTCAGTGATTAGCAACTGCATAACAATGTTGTCAAAATAATTCATTTAGTACTTTAAAAGTGGTAAAATGCGCCCCAAAAAAATCTCTTCTCATTTTCAAATTCGGAGTATGGTTCTCAGGGAATAAAATTTGAAAATAGGAATTGTTTATGGCTCCCTGTGTCAAAAAGGTTCCCGAGCGCTGGTCCAAACACTAAATAAGTTTTTTTTTAAATCACTTCACAATATGTGTATCTGGTTTGAATAATTTTCAGATCATAGGAAGAGTAAGCGCTGACCCAGACATTCTCGCTCGGAGTAATGACTTTGGTTTAAATGTGGCTGCATTCATTGATCAGCACCAGCCATTGCAGTGCCCTTTGGCCTTCTTACCTTTGGCTGCCCTCTGTTGTGACCTGGATGCTGATCAAAGGTAACCCTTTCCTCGCAACACTAATCTTTAGACTGTACTGTAAACTTTATAAAACCGTGGCAGGCCTGCCTTCTCCAAACTGGAGGAGTGGCTAGAGAACCTGCTGATGCACTTGGACATTGGCTTGCCGCTCCTTTCTGAGATGGAGCAGCTCTGCAGTAACTTCTGGCAGAACCATCAGTCCAACTCAGAATTGGATGTCCGGTCCACATCTTCACAATCTCATCCAAACCATCATGACGAAAGCACAAACCGCTCACCTCGGAAAACAAGCGAGCACTTGAGTCAAGAACTTACAGAACAAAAACTAAATGATGGCTTGTCGGTGTCAGTCACCTGTGAAAGTCGAGGAAATAAGCATGAGCAGTCAAGAGAAACCCAAAGTGAACCAGAACTCCCACAAGTTGACAGCCGGCCTGCAGGACCATTAAGTAGATCTAGGAGGATTTGCAGAGTATTGTGGAACAAAACCACACAGGATGACCAAACTTCGTTATGACTGCAGTATCTTACTTTGAGTGGAATCTTCTTTGGAGACACTACATGCCAGGACAAATAGTAGTAAATGACAGTAATATGCTTTGATTTGAAATTAACTACTTGTCCTAATCTTCATATGCCACAATTTTTAACAATTGTTTTTACTGGGCTGTGAATTTCAAACTGCTTTTTATTATTAAGAGAAAACAAGTTGGGCATGTTATTAAACCGATATTACATAATGAGGAAATCATAAAATGCTTGAACATGTTGCCATAGAAACAAAGATCGGATTAAAATGGGCTTTTTCCTAAAATGGGTTGGATTTTTTGTTCATTTGTCAACTAATTCAACTCTGAACCCATCGAATTCAAGGCTTAGCTAAATTAGCTCACGACTGTGAAGTCACAAAATGGAAAAATACAATTCAATTACAAGGCGCACTTTATTCGCAATTTGGCTGGCCTCGTGGCGTATGTAATACATATATATGTCTTTTACTGTTTCCACTCAAACTGCCAATGTCTTAGATTTTTTGGACTATAGTTATCCTCAAAAAATGTTAATATGTTCCATTAAGAGGGCCTATTTAGTTTTTTGTTCCTAATTTACTAGTATACTTCCTGAATGCAGAATAACTGTTCTTGTTTTCTGATGAATGAAAAGCTTCAGCAAAGACCCCAAAATGTAGAGATGTAGCTGTCCTCTCCATTTACTGTGCCAAACAACAATGTATTAAAATTAAAGCCACGTCCTTACTTTCGCCAACAAACTACTTTAATGCAGTCCTTTTTTTTCTTTTAATAAACACACACATATATATATATATATATATATATATATATATATATATATATATATATATATATATATATATATATATATATATATATATATATATATATATATATATATATATATATATATATATATATATATATATATATATATATATATATATATATATATATATATATATATATATATATATATATATATATATATATATATATATAAAAATCCAAACAGACCTCTGCTTTATGAACACAAAGACATCTCAGCAGAATTTTTAAAAAATGATTGAGAGACGTTATTTTGATCATTAAGAGTTCCTGCTAGCTTGCAAAACCTGATAATATACTGACTTTGTAATATTCTTGTTAATTCAGTCATTGTTTTTCCCTCTCTCGTGAACAAAAGTGACGTCAGTATCCAGGCGTCACACGCACACACACTTAATCCAGTTCAGTGCGTTTTATGCGTACAAGTGTTCTGTTTGTGTGCCCTCAGCATGGAGCACATGTCGTCACCTGTTCGCTTTCGCAGCAAAAATAAAGGTCTGTTTTCTTTTATTTTTCTCAAATTTTAGAAAAAAGTAAAATATTATATTACTATACCTTCTTGGATACTACTTGTAGACCTACTTATAGTATACCATAGGCTATATCTGAAATCTGTTTACACTGGAAGCATTTTTACATTCTGCTCAGCTTTAATGATCATTGTAACCCAATGTTGCACTAAAATACATTTCTTTTATAGCCTTATTATGTATCAAATCTTGTAGCCTGCTGTGTGTTAAATATGTATGTTTGGAAAATTTACTTTTATTCCACATCGTTTCATGTATTCTCGCTTGTTAAATTGTGTTGGTATGTGTGTGCAGCTGCAACTTTGTCAGAAAAGGAGGTAAGACAAAAACATTTGTGCACCAGTGCTAGTGTTTCTAGTGTGTGTGTGTGTGTGTGTGTGTGTGTGTGTGCTGTAATGTGTTAAATCTCCACCCGCCCCCATCCATTCTAGAGCATTAAAAGCAGGATTAAGTGGCCGCAAAGCTTTGTGGGTAATGGGAGGTGATAACTAAAAGGAGGCCAGATGACGCCTGTTGGGTTCTGCGAACCAGGTAACTCCATCTCTTTTCTTGCAGCTATCGACTCTTCGCGTGAAAGACGAGGACAGCATTCGATTCCCATTCGCCAGCAGATTCCTACCAAACGCCTCACACTCTCTTCCTCCGGCCCGCCCGTCATCACCCGAGCGTTCCTTTGCGCCCGCCGCGAGGATGCCCCTATGGCAGCGCTCACTGGACTCGCCACTTAGCCCTGCTTCTTGCCCTCGGAGCCCTTGGGGATCCTTTGACCCATATGACTCGCCTGAGGTCAGAACTCGAAACATTGTATCAATTAACTCATTAGCTGCTACTAAAGTCAATAGTAGTGGCGTAGTAGTCAAACAAATATATAGTTTATAAAATTTCTTTAAACCTCCATTTGCCTCTCTTATATAGGATCAGGACAAAGAATATGTGGGTTTTTCCAATTTGCCCAATCAAGTTCACCGAAAAACTGTCAAAAAAGGTTTCACCTTCACGTTGATGGTTGCGGGTCAGTCTGACTATTCACACCGGATTCAAATTCATAATCATCCTAACTAACAAAACATAATGCACAGGCGAAAGCGGCCTGGGCAAGTCGACGTTGATTAACAGCCTGTTCCTTACTGATCTTTACAAAGAGCGAAAGATACCCAATGCGGAAGGTAAACCACGAAAATCATCGACATTCAAATAATTCAACGGAATGTGTGAATGTCTTCAGCGAGATCACAATTATTAATGTTTTCGTGTGATGCAGAACGGATCAGCCAAACGGTCAACATGGTAAAGCACACCGTGAGCATCGAGGAGAAAGGAATCAAGCTGAGGCTGAGCATCATCGACACGCCTGGCTTCGGCGATGCTGTCAACAACATGCAAAGGTCTACTATGCCTGAGCGCACTCCTTCACAATAAGAGGTGTGGGTTCTTATTTTGTATATTTATGTATATGCATATACAGCTGGAAGCACCTGGAGGATTATGTGGAGCAGCAGTTTGATCAATTCTTCAGGGACGAGAGTGGCCTGAACCGCAGGAACATCCAAGACAACCGCGTCCACTGCTGCCTCTACTTCATCTCGCCTTATGGACACGGGTACAGATGAGTTATTGGCAGTGGCGGGCCGTGCATTTCACACCTACACCTTCAGTATTGCTACGTCTAAATCAATCCAACCCTCAAAAACTATTTTATGGCTATAGAACCTTTACTACTGCTACGACACATAAAAAGCATAAATAAAAACCTCATGAAATTGAAATATTATTTAGGAATATAGCCATATTTTACTCACCAATTTAGTTGTACACAAAATCCATCCTCTTTTCTTTCCTCAAGAAGATTTCCATTAACTCCATCGTAGAGATTATCCGTACATTTGCGTTCCATCAAAACGTTCTTTCCTATTGCCATCGAAGCCAATGATGAAAGTTGAGTCTGTTCTGTTTTATTTCTATTTTTATTTTACTTTTTATTAGATTTAGAGCTGAAAATGTCTGTTCCCGGCTGTGACAGGTTAACTAGCTTCAGAGTTGTCCGACCTTTCTTCATGATGCCTAGATTTTCTTGAAAGGTCCACCTTGAAAATAGCTTTGAGAGTAAATCTGCAACCAAATACATTTCTTCTTCTGTTTAGCCATTGTGGCTTGACAAAACCACTATTAAATCAACATGGCAATAGATTTGCTTGTGCAGCTCGCTACAGATACAGTTTGCGGCTGAGTGGAGGACCTGGGTTCAAATCCAGGTCGGTCCACCTGTGTGGAGTTTGCATGTGTGGGTTTTCTAAGGGAATTCCAGTTTCCTCCAACATTCCAAAGACATGCATGGTAGGCTGATTGGAAACTCTAAATTGCCCCTAGGTATGAATAGCCTGCCATTGGCTGGCCACCAATTCAGGGTGTCCCCTGCTTCTGGCCCGAAGTCAGCTGGGACACGCTCCACCTGCCCCCGTGACACTAATGAGGATAAACCAGTTCATAAAATGAGATGAGACAAATGTCAACTTACACTCGTTGTGACGTCACCGACAGCTAACGACAGCCAATGAAGACGAGGTGAAGAGGGTACTTCACTCTTATGCAGTATAAAATAAGACGTGAAGCCCAGCATACTTCATGCGAAAGGCAGACTAGGACACCCTAGACTGGTCACCAGTCAGTCAGTTAGTTAGTCAGGCACACAGAGAGACAAACAACCATCCACACTCACAATCATCCCGCAACCAGCTGGAATTGAGCCCATGCCTGCCCGATTCGAAGTCTGGCAATTGAACCTCAACACCAAAAGGCGGCTTATAAAACTTATCCTTCGTAAAATGCCCACTCGTGCATAGACGTCTGTAGGGATTTGTATCCCTTTGTTATCAGAACAATTGGTATTCACGATGCCAGAGTAGCTAAAGCTTGAGAAGGGGAGGAATAAAACACTTTTCGTGTTCGTTCTTTCACAGTTAGGAACATTTGCCTTCTTCCCACTTCAGATGCTATTTTGTTGTCATTATGTATAGAAACTTGAAGGGTGGTGGTTAACATCTCATCCACAAATGGAGCAAGTGTTCCAATAAGTGAGGAATAGCATATGAACATGTATCTTGCTTTTTAGGTCGTTATGTTTTAGTTGTTTACATGTCACCAGCCCTTATTAAAAAAAATATAGTCTCTTAAAAGTCATATCTTGTCGTATGTACGTGTGTACAGGCTGCGTCCTCTGGACGTGGAGTGCATGCGAGCATTGCACGATAAAGTCAACATCGTTCCTGTGTTGGCCAAAGCTGACTGTCTGACAAAGGACGAGTTGTGCAGGAAAAAAGTCAAGGTAGGCGATACCCCAAGCACACCCATCAACCTAAGACCACATGAATCTGTATGACTGGCTACAAAAATCTTGATATGGACTTCAGTATCCTTATGTGAATCAGCACCAACAAGAAACAACATTTAAATTCACTTGTGTGACGCACAAAATACACGTTTACATCAATAATGTAATTCCGAAATAATAGAATGTGCATAATAATATTTGAAAAAAACGATTATACATGATTAGGATTCTATTCTGAAACTGCCTTCCTTGCCAAGTACAAATGTTCTTCAGGTGGTTTAAAAAAAATCAACATTTCAAGTTCATTTTGCAGTAAGAGTCTCACCTGATGCTGCAACATTTATATTCCGATCACAAACCTTACAATGAGCATACTGACTATCCTTTGCTGGTTGTATTACACCAATGAATTGGGTAATACACTCCTGCAGAAATCTTCTGCAGCATTTAGACGGTTTTGCTCTCTTTTTGGGAGGGTCCATGCTTCTATATATTAACAACTATTCACTAGAACGTTGCGATTTATACCGTATTTTCACGACTATAAGGCGCACCGCATTATAAAGCGCACCCTCAATGAATGACATTTTTTCCATATATAAGGCGCACTGTATTATAAGGCGCACTATATTATAAGACGCACTGTATCATAAGTCGCACTGTATTATAAGGCGCACTGTCTATTTTGCAGAAAATTTAAGACTTTTAAGTGCGCCTTATAGTCGTGAAAATATGGTAATTGCTATTGACTTCCAGGTATGAAGCACTCACGACACAGTCATCTCTAGAGCCAGCCATTGTTGATGTTTTGGATTTTTTTTTGGTATAAAATCTTGCAGTGGGGGATGAGCTATATGATGGAAGATTTTGTAAACTAAGATGCCATCTGCATATTTAACAGTATTGTTTCAGTTCAGGCGTTTGTGTTTTTTTAATATCCGACAGTGGTGGTTTTTCGCTTGGTTTTCTGTTTTTTTTCACATATAAGGCACACTGGATTATAAGGCGCACTGACTATTTTGGAGAAAATTTAAGACTTTTAAGTGCGCTATATAGTGAAAATACGGTACTTGGCCGGTCCAAGATTGCCGTAATTGCACATACCGAAGTGAGTTTGTGGAAAATCAAGCGAAGTTAGGTAGATCTGGAAAAATACGGCAACAGTGATGAAAAAAAAATCATTACTGGCAAAAAATTGTGAATCCGAATTACTTTAGCTTTACGGCCGCAGTGTTTATTTTTTCTCACAAATCCATATGATTTAAGGAAAATCCTTACGGAATGACAGGTATACACAAGACAAAGAAAGTGTTTCCCTTTGTCATGTTTTCAATGTCGTAGATCCGTGAAGAGCTGCGTCGCTTCGGAATTAACATCTACCAGTTTTCGGACTGCGACTCGGATGAAGATGATGACTTCAAGAGGCGTGACCAGCTTCTCAAGGTAATCTTAGCTCACTGTCCAAAATACTGGTGAATGACCATTGTCCCATGTGCGCAGGACACAGTTCCGTTTGCAGTGGTCGGCAGCAACATCCTGGTGGAGAGCAAAGGCCGCAAGTTCAAGGGTCGCGTGTACCCCTGGGGTGTAGTCGAAGGTAGCGGTGTTCACTTAAGACTGACTATGTGGGTCATTCCGGAATTGCATGATGTAACCCGGAAGGAAGAATCGGCACAGACATAGGGAGAACATGAAACTCCACACAAGAAAACCAGAACCCACTGAGGATTGAATGCTCGACCTCAGAAATGGGAGGCTACGTGCTAAGTCGAACACCATGCTGTCCAGGATGTGCCTTGTAGTGTTTTATGTTGATCTCAGTGTGCTCAATACGTCGATCGCGAGCTATCAGTCAATCACTAAGGCATTATTGGTGGAGCCCAGATCAAGTCCAAGCACGATTACTACCTGCCAATATACAATTGGGGTCGTGCTGCATCAGGCATACCTAACTGCTGAGCTTTGTCAGGGGGCCAGAAAAAATGGTCAATTGCGCAAAATTAGCTCCTTGTAAAGTAGGTATGTGAGCAAAAAAAAATTGTGCACCCCTGCTCTATAGCAGTGTATCCCAACCTTTTTTGAGCCGAGGCACACTTTTTGCATTGAAAAAAATCTCAAGGGACACCACCATCTGAAAATCTTTGTCGCCTATATTTATAATAGTTATTCTCATCGAAGTTTTATCAGCAGAAATCGCATCCAAAATTATTCCAAAATCTAATTTTTCACAATGACCTAATGTCACGGAAATTTGGCCTGTGGACCCTGAACGACTTCCGGTTTGAGTGATGCAAATAACCAAGTAAAGTTATTGATCGCATCATTTTATGATTTTTCTCCAAATATTACTTAAATCTCCTAATATTACACAAAAAATGTTGTGCTCACACAGACTTCACGCCGGCAAAAGTTGATGCCCTAGAAACCAGACAACTTCCATTTCGACTAAGAAAAAGAGCAAAAAATTACTGTTTGACAACTTGAATCAAATAATAGTATAATCTACAATTTAACGTCCATCATATTTAGATTTGAACTTTGTAATAGTTCCATTTTAATCTCCTTATATTCATATAATTTTTTCTCTCTCAATATCACATTGTATGACTTCTTGCAATTTCCCACGGCACACCTGACCATTGCTCACGGCACACCAGTGTGCCGCGGCACAGTGGTTGGGAAACACTGCTCTATAGAATACCATGATGCCAGATGTTGAACATGCCTTGGGTATCTTGCTTGGTATGTTTTATTTCTCGGCACGTCATCTAAACAAAATTTTATGATTACAGTATAGACTACTACATTGTACCTAGACGGAATAAACAAGTCTCTGGTTTTCCCATCTCGGGCAAGTCATTTTCCTTAGAAAATGCTAAATTAATTGTTTTGTATGATTGTCGAGAATTTTTTTGCTAGGTGAAACGTCCTCAATTTTGAATTGACCCACTTGTAGACTTATTTCCATTTTGAAGAAATTGTACCATGTTGGTGCTTTTAAGTGAACTCAAGACTTTGATATCCATCTTCTTTTCCTGCTTTCAGTCGAGAGTCCGGCACATTCAGACTTTCTGCTTCTGCGGGATATGCTAGTGAGGACGCATATGCAGGACCTTAAGGATGTGACCCGTGAGAGCCACTATGAGAACTACAGAGCTCATTGCATCCAGAGCATGACTCGCATGGTGGTCCGAGAGCGCGAACGGAGGCACGTGTCGGCGAGCGTCTGCGGATGGCTATCGGTCGTCGCTCCTCACTGTCATCCTGTTTCTTCAGCAGTTTGCGTGAGAAGTCCCGCGAAGGAAGCGATGTGGACGTCCCGCTGCCACTCGCTGCATTTGACGTGGAGAAGGAAAGGCTCATTTTTGAGAAAGACCAGGAGGTGCGCCGAATTGAGTCCATAATGTGCCTTGTAGTGGTTTTTACTGATTTGTGTCATTGTGTGCAGCTGAGAAGGATGCAAGAGCTTCTGGAGAGGATTCAGGAACAGATGCATAGCAGCCGCATATGAAGACGAGACGACCATTTTGTGATCTTCACCTCAAGATGATACTTCTCAGCATCATCTGTGTAGTTTTTTGTGGCCTACTTTTTCTTTCTACTGCTATCTAGTGGCTGTCATAGTCTATCACACCGTCTCCTGTTTTGTATATTATATACTGAAAAAAAAGCAAATACATTTTGGACATCAGACCCCAACAAACAAGGATTGTTGTAAATGTAATAATATTTATTAAGAATTTTCAGATTAAGGTCATCATGTTGAGGGCCCGCAGTGCTCAGGCCTTATAACTTAACTTTCACCATAGGGAAAAACAGCTGCGTTGGATTAATATATAATATCAATATTATATACTGTGAGGGCAAACATCCCAACCCCCCATTTTGTCTACATGGTCCCACAAACATGCACCACAACTAAAAAGTAGAAGTCAGACGCTCCACGTGCATCACATTCAGGTTAACAAACAAGATTACACAACCAAATATGGAATCAGAAGAATATTAGACGAGAGTACATCAGCAAGAAAAAGTTGTTTCCTTAAATGTTCCAACAAAAAAAAAGAAATCTAAACTTCTTTCATTGCTTATCATTCACTCAGTGTGCTTGTTATCACAGTGATCGAAAGGTTAAACCATTGACCCCCATTGACGACGATGGTCAGAGTCAATGGCGTTGTACAAGTTCAGTGGTCGCATTCACACATTTGCCCTGTTCACGACCCTCCAAAAAAGTCAAGTTTCAGTTTTCATTGTTGGTAACCCCCAAAAGTATTTCCGATCGCCACAAGATCGCAGAGAATCAGCATTTGAAGAATCTGAACTCATGCTAACCTATTTCCTCGGCACTGAGATAGCACCAAAGCAACATTTGATCCTTTGGCCTGAGGATAATATGAGGACGCTGCTTTTCTGAAAAAGTAACTTAACGTCAATGATCCAGCTTGTTTGTATTGGGTTGGTGGGCTACCTTCTGAAGTCCTTCTTGCCGGTGGACACGAATAAGTTAACAATAACATCACAACCGTAGCAACGCGCCAACAGCGCGTTCAGGCCAGTTTGAGTGTGCCAACGGGGAAAGTGGGCACTGTTACCATGGTGACGGACGCCTGGCCCACAATTTGGGGACGAGGTGCCAGCACGGCGGCAGGTTTCACCAGAGCCGCCGCCTGCTGGCCAGCTGTGGTGGCCACGTTGGCACCTGCCTGGGGGGCGGCCTGCACGTGGTGGGCAAAGGTGTGGGCGATGACGGCGGGCGGGGTGCCCGGTACCGCCTGTGGGTACAAGGCAGGCAGGCGCGCCGGGAGCGGGGCTGCAAGGCGGGCCACCGGGTGCACCGCGATTCGACTGATGGCCCGGGCTGGACCGGGCGAGGGAGCTATGTGCGGGAGGTGCTTGTGGTTGGCCGGTAGGGCGGGGCCCGGCGAGGGGGCGATGTGCGGGAGGTGCTTGTGATTGGCAGGGAGGGCGTGACTGATGGCCCGGATGACAGACGGGTGGGACGCAGGGGGCCGGGGGGCGGTGGCGCGGGCGATGACACCGGTCGTCGGCAGGGCAGACGGCGGTGGGGCGGGCGGGGTCACTTGCCATACCGGAAGTCGTGTAATCGGGGTTGCCTGTGGGGGCAGGAGGGGTGTGGGAATGCTGGAGGGCTCCTCGTCGGCGTCCTCCAAATTGTCTTCGCCTTCTGCGGAGAGCAACATTGCTGTCAGAAGTGTTTATCCATGTAAAACTGACATTGTAAGGCAGAATGACTCAGCAGCAAGATTTTGACGAGTCACCAAATCAAATTTGCTAACTAAGAGTAACGATTAACAAAGATCAGCAGTGATAATTCAATGAGTACATCCAAATTTGATGATTAATCTGGTTTGAGGTCAGAAAATGTCATGAATCAGCGAGAATATCAAGTCAAATCATCACAATTCAAGATGGCTCAGCAAATGTCATGACTGACGAGTCACCAAGAAATGATTTACCGTCAAGTTAATGTCATGATGAGTCAGCAAGAATGTATTGAACCATTTAAAAGGATGACTCAGCAAATATTGACACTTGTTGGCTCATGAATTTGAATGACCAGCTGTAGCTCGTCAAAGTCAATCAGCAAACACTAATCCTTCATTTATCGCAGATAATGTAGACCAGACATGGCCGCGATAATAAAAAAAAAAAAACGCAAAGTGGGACCACCCTTATTATTACTATACATACTAAACTACATGATTTCACGCCTAACCGAAAATACAAGTACACAAGTCCTATAGTCAAGGAGTGTATTTATTAAATCACAGTTACAGGCATATGAAGACTATTGTATAAATAAATATAATCTATAAATGTAAATGTAAATACTGTATTCACAGTGAAAGTAGTTCCTCCCCACTTGATTTAAATAAAGTAAAACGGTATATTGGAGCTTTTGTCCATGTCCTCTGTCATATTCGACAGGCATTTTTCTTACAAATAATGCTGTTGTTTTTGTCATGACAATCAAGACAATTGGCAAATTCAGTCTCCTTCTGAGTGGCCCCAAGCAGTGCAGACGTCCTCTCATCATGCCAGCATCATAATACCGGTTCATTTTTAAAATCCTTGGAGTCGGGGTGTCTTCGTCCATATGAGAATTTACAGTTTTGCACCTCGGGAGATGCAAGCTTCGGGCAGTGAACAACGGCACATATGCACCAGTGGCCAAGGAAATGGGCAGCGCTTTGGGAAGAAGAACGGTCGCTGCAATGTGCAACACAGCAGGCTGGGCAGAGAGACCAGCTGCTACAACCCGCACCTCTTCACCTCACGATAATTTATTAGAATTTATTTGCAGCAAACAGATTGCCACAACACGCACAGGGAAAAAGAGCTAACTTCCTGTGTATTACCAGGCGTAATGGGGGTGCTACTCCTTTGGCATATCAGAGAACGTCAATATTTAGAGCGCATTTTCAATGCCGACTCAAAAATAATGGCAAAATTCACTCGCAAAAGAGAGGAAATGGCAAGACGAATGCATCTAGGTACTGTATTATATGATATTTGGCACGCCCACTTTCTCTCTAATGTAGATTCCTTCTGCGACACTAAGAGATGAAGCACTGCTCTGTTACGCCATTTTACATCCGGCTGCGAGTTTCAGAGTAGATTTAGACATTTTTAATACTTTATTTATATGTATATATGAAAATAATCTGCGATGTAGTGAAACTGCAAAAATTGAAGTCGCGGAATAAAGATCACAGTACTTGGCACCAGTCTGGGGCATACCTGAGGCGGTAGAGGTGGACGCCTGGTCGTCTTCGGGCCGTACGGTCTGTCGGATGACACGCTCGATTTCCAGTGCATCCATGCGCTGACTCAGCTCTTTTTTGAGTTCGGCTAAACGCTGCTGCGTGGCTATCTTCTCACGGGCCAGGCGCTCCATTTCATGCTCGTACTCCTTCTCCTTGCGCTTCAGCGTCTGCGTCACACCAGGGGAAGGAGAAATCATGCACACGAGCTAATTTTTGCACGTCCGTCAACTTTCAGCTTCCAGAACGGCCGCCTTGTTCACATGGCATTGTCATTTGCAAATGACAATTACTGTGTAACAGGGTGGGGTATTGACCAATCGTCATCGTATTTCTGAAATATGAATCGAAAGGATCGTCTGCTGGATTACACATTCCTAAAGGGTGTTGCCTGCGATAAACGACAAAACGCAAAGGGTCCCCCTATTTAAAAAAAATAATGATATCTTTTTTACTTCAGTGCTGAGTTCTAGTAGCAAGCGTAGGACCCGAGTCGCTTCCGCTTGCCAGTTTCAGCGTGGAGTTTAACATTTTTACGAACTTCCAAAAAATAAAGGTAACATAGTAAGCATAATCGACCGGAGGCGGTCAATCGGGTTTTTTATTTTATTTTTGTGACTATTTTCATCGTATGCTTTTTTTTGTGTGGGAAAATCACGTAGAATCACATAGACAAATATTTTTGTAACTATTTTATGTAAATCTGCAATACTAAAAATATATTTTTGTATTCCCGTGATTCAGTAAGATTCCAAATTGCAAATTCCTAAAAAGAACCATAAACCACTAAAAATGAACCAATTGAAAAAACCATTCATGAATTTTATGACGCAGACGGGGCGCAGACACTTACAGAATCCTAGCAATGTAAGAGTTCTGTTGATCGTCAATGCGATACCGTAGTGACGCAGCAGGGGGTTCGGAAAATCTCGCGACATTCGTCATCTAGTGACCAGCCAATCATGAATTTTACGACGTGCAGACGGGGCGCAGACACTTACAGAATTCTGCCTATCAACGACCTCCGGTCGAATAAATGTAATTAACAAAAAAAAATATTTCTGCCAGAAAATAAGCACGATGCAGTGAAGGCACGATAGTTGAAGCCGAGATATTTGAGGGATTACTGTATTGTCCTTTTCAAACAATCAATATATTGAAGTCACTTTTGTGACCAATCTTTCAGTGGCAGTGTCGCTAACAACCTTCTAATCCTTACCTGAATGTAACGCAGAGCGCTGCGCAGGACGCTGAGGTTGGACGTCTTTTTGTCATCCACGTTAGGGACATTCTTCTTAAGCTTCTCGAAACATTCCTTCAGATGAGCGCGTCTGACAAAAACAAAAAGGCAAGCAATAAGGAAAACAAAACATTAAAAGGATGATCCTTTTGAGTTAGGAGCATGTCAAAAGTAACACACCGATTCTGCTCCAGCTTGTTGTGGACTTCCCTTGTTCCTGCCCTGAAAGACAGCAGGATAAATAAAGCGTTGCTTTGAAATAGGAATGCTTTGACTTACACTATTTAAAAATGCTACATGTCCCATTTTTGTTGTTGCGATACAAATTTCGGTTTCAGTAAATCTGATGCAAGTTTTTAAGATATCTGCCATTGCTTGCTAAAATTGGGAGTTATTGTCACATAGATAGCAAAATAAATACAAATGTTGCACACCAAAAAAAATAGATGATTTTTTTTAATCATAGATCTAAAAAATGTGTTAATTGCATACTTATATTATGATGCAACACGATCATTTATATTAAGTTAGATGTGCCAATGGCAACAAGACAACTAAACGGCGCAACCTCACTATAGTCGATAAAGGCATATATTTGTTACTGTTTACTTTTGATATAATCGTGTAATAAAAGCAAAATGTGCGGCTTTAGAGGTAAACGTGGGAGAAAGGGATTTCTATTTTTTTACTCTGCAACTCTGCTCCCTAAATGGTAAAGAGTTGAAATATTTCAATTTCATCTGTTCACCCGCATATGCATGACAAACCGACTGCAGTTGCAAGCAAAAAATGACCAACTTAAAATTGCTTAAATAGGACATTACAGGATTTAATTATTTAATTTATTTTCAATACAATTTATCCCGCAAAGATGAAAAATTCTAAACATCCTAAATTATGGAATGAATATCACAGGTTCATTGGATTCAGCTTATTATTTAACTTTTTTAAATGTTAAACAAAAATAAGAATAATGGTCCTGAGAATGTTAATTGTAGTTACATCATAGCTCAAATATAACAAATTAACCATTTTGCTTTTTGGAAATTAAAAAAATTATAAATAATTTTGGGTCAACATAACTCCATCAGTGAAGGAGCTGTTGGCGCATCGGCCTCACAGTTCTGATATTCAGGGTTCAATTCCCGGTGGGTTCTTGTGTGGAGTTTGCATGTTCTCTGCATGGGTTTTCTCCGGGTGCTCCGGTTTTGTCCCACAACCCCAAAGCATGCAGGTTAGGCTGGTTGAACACTCTAAACTTGTCCCTAATTGTGAGTGTGAATTGTTGTTCTTTCTCCAAAGGATTCTTTGATATCAACACTTTTGCTTTTGTCAACTGCCAATGACAGCGACAGACGTCCAAAGTATTTTAACGGGGAAGGCGTACTTGTTCATGAATCATTTTCGCCAGTTCAAATGGATTGGACGGCTATCATTGTCAATGGCAGCCAAAGAGTTAAGTGTGAAATACTGACCCTCCGGGTCTTCTCTTGTTGTTGGCGCCGCCTCTGGCATCATCAGGCGTCATCCCGTTGGTCCGGAGATGGGCCGTTGGGTCGGCCGGAGTGTGAACCAGCCCGTTTCCACAGGCGGGTGGCGGGTACTGAAGATCAACCTGAGGCAGCGAGCGGTCGATAGCGTCCCCTTTGACTTGCGGGGTGCATTGTGGCTGTGGCGGGGAACGAGAAGCGCAGGGGGTGGGAGACGGCGTCGCCGGGGTGACTGGCGCCATCGGAATGAGGGCGATGGGCACTTGAAGGGGAGGGAGGGGGGTGCAATTGGCTCCTATCGGCTGCAGTGAGGTCGGCTCCGCCTTGTTGATAAACGTCTTCACCTTGCATGGCTCCTCCTCTATATAGCGGTGGATTAAATTGGGACAAGTTTCAATTAATCCACACTATATGAATTAAGAGCGGGGTGTGGAGGGGGAGGGGGATCGAGATTGACTTGTCCGAAAAACTATGGAATACCAGACGCTCCAAAAATGAATATAAATAGAAATTAACATAGTTAAATGAACTGGTTTAGAGTTTGATGGGAGAATGAGATATGCTATGCGCGCAAAAAGTATGCAAAAGTTCAAGGAATAAAAACCGAAATAAAGATTGTATTCAATTAAAACAGAAAAGAAAAGTTGAAAAAAATTAATGGAAAGATAAAAATTAGGGCTGGCCAGGCGGGTAACTGATTAGCGCGTCAGGCTCAAAATTATGGGATCCTAGGTTCGATCCGAGGGCGGTCCTACTTTGTGGAGTTTGCTTGTTCTCTTGGCTTGTGTGGGTTTTCTCTGGGTATTCCAGTTTCCTCCCACATTCCAAAAATAGAACATGCATGATAGGCTGATTGAACACATTAAATTGCCCTTAGGCATGCGTGAATGGTTGTCCTTTTTCTCATGCCCAGCAATTGGCTGACCTACACTTCATGGTCTGTCCTGCCTGCGACCAAAAGTCAGCTGGGATAGGTTCCAGCACCCTCTGCGACCTATGTGAGGATAAGCAGTTCAGAAAATGAAAATAAAAATTACATAAATATTAAATCGATCAGCCACCATAAAATTGACAGCTACAATTTTAAATACACATCGGAAAAATATCTCATTTTAAATAAATTTAAAAAATTAATGGTTTGAAAAGCTGATGCTAATTTACAAAATAAGATCACTATGTATTAAATTATCATGATTTGAAAGGCGACACGGTGGAAGAGTGGTTTGTATGTGTATGGGAGACAGATTGCTCGCCTCCTTGTGCCCTGTGATTGGTTGGGAACCGATTCAAGGTGTCCCCATCCACTGCCTATAGTTATCTCGGATAGGGTCCAGCACCCCCACGACCCTTGCGAGGATAAACGGCTTGCAAGATGAACGACTATTTACTTGATTGCAACCAGCCTACTGTCCTTAAATATAAGGGTAGGAAGCAACGTGATGGCATAATCAGGAAACCAACACACACTTATGTCATGCTCATGTATGTCTATGTTGTCATGGTAACAGCTAAAATGTCGAACATCCTCAGCGTCGTGATTTCTTAGACATATTTAGCAGCCGAGAGTCAGCATCTATCTCACAATTTAAACAGTTGTGTTTTTATTTTTACTTAATTACAATTCTAGTTACAACCGGTTCAGAGGGTTGGCTGCTCATTGTCGTCATGCCAGCAAATGAAATTTTGAAAGAGGCTCGTCAGCGTCAAAATTATTTTTGGTGGACAGCGCTGTTTTAGTTTTTTACTTTTCTTCTGCCAGCTTGGCCCTTTTTGCCTGGTTTCCACCTTCACTTTTAGCCAGAGTTTGTAAAAGGAACCTATCTAGGGTTGTTTGCTTTTGTCTCCCCTTCAAAATATCACGAAAAAGACGCACACAAATGTCCTCACATTAGCATAACGCACGACCACTTGCCAACTTGTCCTGGTGCACCTCTCGTATTGGCGAGCCAGCATACACGACTTATGCTTTTTTTAATCATTTAGTGCTTAATACTGATTATCATCATACTCTATTTCTTTGCATTATCCTTCACCGCACCTTCTTGCTTTTGACCCATTGTTTTTCCCTTAATTTTTAGCGGCCATTAAGTTACATTTTTATGGCAGGAAATGAACGGCTCCGGCCCACAAGAAATCAAAGTGGCTCGCGAGCCAAACCAAGTTTGACACCGCTGGTTTACAGTTTACACAAACCAGATTGCAACGCGCACGCGCAAAGGCACTTATGTAAGAGTGTGCGCTATAGATCGGCATGGGGGAGGGGTGTGGGCAGGGTAACTGGCCACTCCCCCTTCAAGTGTGTGCGCTGTCTAGCTGAAGACACGTGGTGGAAGAAATATGCGGGGGTCGGGGGGGGGGGGGTGTCTTTGTGCCACGTCATCAGAAGGAGGCGTCACGTACCCCCTCCGCATTCCTTGCTTCCACGCTAATACGCGTGCTCGTGAACAACAAACAAGAGGAGTGGCCGTGAGGGAGCCCCCCGCGCACGCGCCTGTGTCATACTGTTATGTAAAGTGTGTGTGCGTGCTCGCCACCGCCCTCTTAAAGTGGGACGAGTGGATCTCGCGCGCGTGTGCGTGCGTGCGTGCGACACACTTCTACCACACATGCCACCGCTGACGTCACAAAAACGGAAAAAAGGTCTAATAAAAATTTGAGGTGGGAATAAAAACGGACGGGAAATCCTTGCTGGTGACGTGCGGTTGATAAAAAAAGAAGAGAAGCGACCACTGGGCAGGAAGTGGACATTCCAAGAAAAAGCCAAATCGCACAAGTAAAGAGGGGGAGAAGAAGTGGGTCGACTCTGCGTGCTCGTCGTCGGGTTCTTACCGCATAAGAGGCGCCGAGAGTCGGCTTGAACGGGCTCGGCGTGCCGGTCTCGCTCGGCTTGCCATTCCAGGAAGCGGGCGGCCTCCAGCAGCGTGTCGATGCTCATCGCGAAGACAGAAAAGGAGCAACGATTGCGACCAGGACAAACGAGAGGAAAGGGGGGGCGCTCGGGATGGGTACAGCGCGGGGAGGTGTCTGGTCCTCTGGGGCGCGCGCAAGGTCCGCTCGCCTCCGCGTCCCCGTGGGCTTCTCGCGGGCCGGACCGGACCGAGCCGGGGGTGGTCGGCGTCAAAGTGCGGGAGCAACAAGATGGCGACGCGGCTGGCTCGTCCGACACACAACAAGCTTTTTTTTGCGTCGAACTCAGGCCACGCCTACATACACGTCAGCCACGCCCTTTACTACGGCTCCGGTAAAACGCGGACGACGCCACGTACCCTATTTACGTCGAGTCGGGCCACTTTTATCCCTCCCATGGGTACCACTCAAACTCCTTTGCGTCGTTCATATTGACTGTAGGCGTTGAAAGGCGGCGTGGCCAATATGACGTTACCGAGCGCTCGCCTAGTTTGTGACGGCACGTTCCCTTCCATTAAAGATGGATTCCATGTTTTGCAAAATGCCGCACAGCGCGAGCGCGTGAGGCCGCCTATTGGCTGCCTCAGCGGCAGCTGGCCAATCCACGTTGAGAACAACAAGCGTGGTGCTGGGCCACATGGGCGCCCCCCTAACATAGAGCGTATATACGTGTGCGTGTGTGCGTGCGCGTGTGTGCGTGCGCATGTGTGTGTGCGCGTTTGTGCGTGTGATTGTGTGCGCGTGTATGTCATTGTGTGTGCGTGTGATCGCGTGTAAGTGACTGTGTGTGCGTGTGTGTGTGTGTGTGTGGGGGGGGGGGGGGACGCTGGCGATAGGGGGCTTTGCATGGCTAGCGCGTGACTTGCAAACCACGCCTCCTTATCACGAGGGCCTGTCAGTCAAAACGCAGAGAGGGCGGGGACTGTTACAATGACGTTTGCTCTTGAAAACAAATCTGAGCGTTTAAAAAAAAACACAATTCGCAAAACTTTGTGCCTACTTTTTATAATTTTCTCTTTCGATAAAGCCCATAAAGAGCGTGGCCTGAATGTGTGCGGATGCACGAGGAAGAAAAGCACATGACAAGCACGTGAGCTGAGAGGGGGTGGATCCATGGGCGGGGCTAGTCTGGCTCAGCTGATGACCCACTTCCAGTGTAGTGTTGCTGCATCACTCGTGGACGCAGGAAAGAATATCGATTTGAACCAGAACTGATATTTGTTGCTTTCACCTCTTTGACTGCCATTGACGGTGAAAGACGTCTACACCGAGTCTTAAAATTATGGCTGACGTTCAGTTTTTATTGGTAGACAAGTAATGAATTTATGATCTGCACAAGAAGCTTGAGTAGCCTACATTCTACTGCAATTCTAGGCTTCAAAACTAGAGCCCCTTCAACATTGCCTTCTTTGCAGTACATTTTCTTTGATCTGCAGTTTCAGTGGTGTCAATTGAATGTTATAATAGTCTCTCTCTCACTATATATTTGCAATTTCGCTCAAATTAGATTTTTTTTGCCCATAACTCATTCACTGGCATTGATAGTTATAGACATTCATTTTAAGTAGGTCAGTTGGTTTTTCAGTGATTTCAAAGGGGATAGATGACTTGGATTTTGGGAGGGCTTGGCCCAAGGAAAAAAGTCACATCTTCAGTGTGTCTTGGTTTTTATCATATATTTTGGATATAAAACTTTCCATAGCATCCTCTACTTTCTCAGAGCTCGTAGCGGGAGTGGCCTCTCTGCAGCGGTTGCCTCAGCGACAGTTGCCAGGATACCGGCGAGTCCCAAGCGGGTAGAAAATAGGCCGGGGAAGCCTCCATTATTGATGAGGCCCCACCACATATAAATGCCATTTTTAAAAGGAAAATTGGACTCAAAATCTTCTCATATTGAATATTTCCGGGTGGAATATCACACCAACTTTTGAAGAGCAATTATGGGCTGTACGCGAAACAAATGCACTAACAACTTGCTAAAATGTTGTATTTTGGGGTTGAACATCACCATAGTAATTTCTTATCCCGCCCCATTTTCTGAACCGCTTTATCCTCATTAGGGTGGTGGGGGTGCTGGAGCCTTTCCCAGCTGACTGCAGGTCCGAGGCGGGGGACCCTAAATTGGTGGCCAGCTGAGGGCACAAGGAGATCGACAACTATGTGCACTCACACATACCTAGGGGCAAATTCAAGTGTCCAATCAGCCTACCATGCATGTTTTTGGAATGTGGGATAAAACCGGAGTACCCAGAGACACCAAACTCCTGGCGGGACCGGCCGAGTTCATTCCCCAGCACCGGGGCCGCCTCAGCCTCCAACTGCTGCCCGCCCGAGAGACACTTCATGGCCAGGCTCCTGCCAGGGTCGGCCAGTCCTCCCCCTAACATCAGCCGAGGCCCCCAACCCAAACCGAAACTTTGAACCCAAGACTCCAGAGCTGTGAGGCCGACAGGCTAACCACTCGCTTCACCGCACTGCCTCATAGTAATTTTTGAAAAGCAATTATGTGGCACACTCAAAATGTAAAAACTGATGAGCACAATTTCTATTTACATTTTTTATTTGGTGTTGCAAACATGACATCCAGATTGATGGATACACAACTCTTGTTTACTGTGTGTGTGCCATCAGGCAAGGACTGAACATGTGTGATAATGCAATGTGTGTATTATAGCAACCCTCGAGAGAGTTAACAAGGCAGAAAGCGAGCACGAGACAACACGCGCACAAGCAGCAAATGGACGTGCAGTTGTTTCCCTCTGCCGGGGTGAGAGGCGCGTGTGCTGGTGGGGTCGGTGGGATTCATGGAAAGATGACGTCACACTCATTTACAAGCAGACACACAAACACACATGCTCAACACAGTCGCTTATGGAGGTGCACAGCCTGACGTACTGTGTCAATCCTCTGTAACTTTCTGCCCCCCCATCCATCGCACTAGAAGGTGGCATGGGCGCTAAAGGGGCATGGCCTACGCCAGCAAGTGATTGGCCATGCAAGGACGAGCATGAGCTGCCACTGTGCTTCTGTGTGTTCATCGGAGGACGCAGGTTGACATATGCAATAATTTACATGAAAAGGACACTAATCATCTTGGGATGGTTAATAGGGAGCGGGGCTATAGGAAGGAGGTGAGGAGGGGTCCGGAGCGGTCTCAGCGACACTGCCACACTTTGACTGTCTGGTCCACACTCCCCGTCACCACGTAAGGGGCACTCTTGTGGAAATCTGACATAAAACAAATGAAAGAAAATGTCGTTTAACTTTTGGCCAAATTGCTCAAGAGAGCATTCTCACCCAGAGAGGTGACAAAGTGCTCATGAGCACTTAGCGTCTTGGTGCAGCGTTTATTCTTGTAGTCCCAAACACGGAGCGTTTTGTCGTCAGCGCAGCTCAGGATGAATCCACCGCCGGGGTGAAAGAGCACACCACGAACCCAGTTGTCGTGTCCCACCTGCACCGTCAACAGCAATGTGCATGTTGACAAGAAATCCATTTTAACTCAATGTGGCCATTTAGATCACATTCAATATGAATTTTGAACATTGTTTCCCCTGAAATATATGGGACGGGGTGTCATTTACGGACTGTCAGCCAGAATGTCAAAACGCAGAGGCAAGGAGAAGCAAAAATGTATAAATTAAAAAAAAAAAAAAATCATGCTTTGAAAAATATAATTTAGAGATGAAAAGGTCGAGAAATTTAGATTGACACGGGAAAAAAATATCGAGTCCAAATGGCTTAACTCCTGAGATTGGTTATTTTACTTACCAAAGTCATGATACAGATCCCGATGGCGACATCCCACATCTTGATGGTTTTGTCCCTCGAACCAGAGAGAAGGAAAGGTCCTGTCTTTCCACTCCTCTTATTCTACCATCAGAAAAGGCATGATGAACATTGGAGCTAACCCCTCTAACCCTTTCATTTGGCTACCTCTGATCCCGTGGCCTCTAAAATGGTGGGATGAGCAGTGTCGGGGGCCCAAGCCACACACTCGACTACATGTTCATGCTCTCTCAGTTCCACTTTGCATTCTTTGGACGACACGGCCCACACGCGCACCGTCTGGTCGTTGGAGCAGCTGGCGATCAGTGAGCCATCCTGGTTGGGGCGCACCATCCGAACCCATTCCCGATGGCCCGTGAATGTTTTCACGCAGTACCTGCGCAAACACACCTGGTGTGAAATGCGTGACGGACCACAACCAAGAATGTAAATAGTCGTACCCGGTGGCCACCTCCCACATCTTGATGGTCTTGTCCCTGGACGCCGAGACGATGTGATCGCCGTTGGGCATTATGGCGACCGACGATACATTGTGGTCATGGCCTATGGGGTTATTCAGAAAGGTATTAAACTTATCTTTGGCACTGAAACATGATCATGCTATGTGTGTGCCCACCGTGCATGGTCCTGATACACTCGAAAGCCTGGAAGTCCCAAAGTTTAATGCTCATATCGGCGGAACACGACGCCAGCAGCTTGCCCGACTGGTCGAAGGAGATATCCTGGACAGAATCTGTGTGGCCCTTCAGGGTCCGTTCGAAATCGCCCGCCTCGTAGTCCCACACCTGACAAACGCAGAGTAAATGCCGTTGCGTGGCAAAATCGCCAGAAGACGGCAGCGAGGCTCCTAAACAATTTGCACTCCAGCAGAAATGTTGATGTCGTTTTGACGGGATATATTTGGAAGAAATTAGGATTATGCGTGTGTGATGGGTATCCCACATTAATAAATTGTTGAATTGCGATCCAATCCTACTATTAAAAGATATGCTTCAGCTATATTGATCCGGTAATGATGAATGACAAATTGCTGTTATTATTAAAGTAAATAAATGCTTTGTTCTCAGTATTGCACAATGTTCCACTCAGCGGAGATGCTTGCCTAGTGGTTGGATATAAAGAAACCGAAAAGTTTCTTTATATCCAACCACTGTTCCATCAGTACCAGGACAAGTATTTTAGTTGTTGTTTTTTTTTAATCTTTTTTAATCTCCAAACATACCATATTTTCACACATATTGGGTGCATTTAAAAGTCAAACATTTGATCTAATATGGTCGATAGGTCCAATCAGTCGGTGCGCCTTGTTTGTGCACTAAATTCAATTTTTGTATGAACCTGACCACTTCAGTGACTGGTTTTATTTCCTGCTGGCATGCTATGTACTTATTGCGTTCAACCCAGTGGACGCTCACCCTAGAAATAGTCTCCCCGCGCATTACAAGCATTACAGTAAATCAATTTTAAAACATCCCAGGCGAGGGGGCAAGGCTTTTGACTTCCTTGTGCTATAAAAACATTAAATACAAAATATACCCGCAACTGAGACTGCGCCCTTTCATGTTTTTATAGTTGTGAAAATACAGTAGTCGTATTGGGCATCGAGTATTACTGAGTATCGGATCAGGATATCACTAATGTATACTGTTAAATATGACTCGTGCTCAAAGCTAATTGAGGTACCTTGATGGTGGCGTCTTCGGAGGACGTGACCATGACGGAGAAGACGGGATGAAAGATGATCCTGGTTACAGGGGCGCGGTGCCCGCTAAGGGCGTATCTCTCTGGGGGACGAGGGATCCACTCTTTGGGGTCTCTCTTCTGGGCTACTGGAACCCCATGAGTAATCTCTTCCTTGGCCTCATTTAGTTTAGACTCTAACTCCATCACCTGAATGATCAAGGTTCACACTCAGCTACAGCAGAGCTTGTTCAAAATCATACATGTTATATATATATATTTTTTTTTTTACCTTCTTCTGTAATCTGATGACAGATGTCCATTTCTTTTCCAGGAGGCCTGCATACTTTTTGTCCACATCTTCATTCTGCTCATCAAAAATACACCAGTCCAATAGTATAGAATTAATTCATAAAAAATAACCTCATTGATCACTGATAGATACATGGTTTCGAATATTTATAACTGTGAATACTAACCCTTAGGCTTAAAGATTTTTAAACAATATTTTCATTTTAACTTGTTTACAATGGAACCGCATTTATCTCATCAGTTTATTTTCATCAATTTTTGTTTGCTCATGGAACAAATTCAACTCGCGAGTGAGGGCGCAGGAGTGAATATTAGAGCGAATTAGAGGAAGAGTTTTACTAACCAAGTTGAAGTCTGCCTCCTTTTTGAAAGTGGAGTAAGCGCCGTCATACCCGTTGGAGCGAAGATAGTCGGCGATGGCGCGGTTTCTGTAATGCAATGGTTTGAAGTTGCCATGGAAAAAAGACATTACATACACATGGCAAAAAGGACTATGCCACAATTCTCTGTGAAGTACACAACAGACACTTACAATTCTTCTCGTTGTCTCTGGGACAGCACCATGTTGGCGGGTCTCTCCCAGTCAGGGAGCTCAGGTGGGTTGAGTGTGATCAAGCAGGCAGATATCAAGGGAATTGGCACTCCAGAAAAAGGAAGGGTAGAACAGGCAACGTCAAGAACACAGGAAACGGAGATGAAATGTTTTATCACCAGTGGATGCTGGCAGCAGCCATCACCTGAACAAAAAGTACATGACAATTAGTGACAAATTCATTTTGAGATAGTTCAATGTGTAACCCATGCCCTCATAAATTATAAAAATAAATAAAAAAAACATCTGGGTATTACTTTTACTAAAACTACATACTATGATTTCACATCCAGAGAAATAAGATGATCAGCGCAATCAATCTTAACATAAAAAGCAAACAAGATTTCTCATTAATAAACATGGGGTATGCTGGCCATCCAATCCTTTCACACATTTTTTTGAACACCAATTGCAGTTGTAAACAACGACTTCAACCCTTGTCGGAATAATCAATCACATGGTTGTCTAATGACTGGGACATGATTTTTTTCAATGTGATGCTAGAGTAAGAATTTCTCAGCTTAGCAGACAATGAATTTACTTTATTGCCAGCGATGTCACACACGTCACATGATATTACAAGCAGGATAGTAAGAGTAGGAGCTTTCTAAAGCCAAACATCAAAAAGCAGTGTGACCCACTATTTCAGTGCCATTCGTATGTATTGATGTCCAATTCATTTCAAATGGAAGTTATAATTGATTGATAAATTATCATTTATCGCTAATAAGTTCAATGAGATATAGATTATTCAGTTACTAAAACGAGTCCAGTTGTTGGTGTCGTGATGCACGAAAGATATATGGGGATGTAAAATTCAGATTAAATTAGATTACATTTTATTCATCCCGTACTGTGGAAATTCTTCCAAGACAACAACTATTTTGCAAACATACACTTTCTAATTGCCACTACAGTAATTTAGATGTTAGGGATCGCGGTAAATCGTGATATTGGAGCCCTACATAACCCTCAATCTACGACCACCTACAGCAGCTACGCCCTTTTCGTATGACGTTATCCTAGCCACTTAGCTTCCTCCAATTGTAAACCTTCCAGAACGTTCGCCTACCTGCCAAATTCGCGATGGCTGCTACAATTGCGAACGCCCCGCTTTTGTCAACTTGGAGCTCGCAAAATAGCCCGAAATTGTAAACCGTGAGCTTGTTAGAAGGCCAAATGTCAACTCGGGAGCTTGACAGGCGCGTCGCAGCAAACAGGGCGTCACTCACTTGCTCGTTCGCCGCCGGCTCTTAACCACACGCGTGACGTCACCTTTCCAGCGCCGCGGTTGACGTCAAAATATCAACACGACGACGGGATCGACGTCAACAAGATCAGAACGGGAAAACCTACAAACTGGCTTGCCGCCGACGCAGGAATCCAAGCTAACGTTAGCCGAAAGCTAGGCGTGTCCCGGTCCCTGACGGCCGACAACCGAAAACACAAAAGCACCAGTTTCCCAACTATCAGGCGCTCCGCTTTGCTATAAATGAATCACTTTGCTACCACAACGTTTTCTCTTGTGAATATGTTGGGAAAAGCTTTCGTAAGCAAGGAGCATAGTTTAGCTTGCGGCCTTTCCGCCATTTTGAGACAGATGTGAATAAGCGAGCGCGCGCACTGCAGGCAGGCAAAATAGTCGCTCCCCTTGTCCCCACCTCGAAAACGCTCTCATCCAGACCCCGTCGTGCAAAACACAACCGGGCGGGTAGTAGCCTCACCAGGTCCCAAATGTGGACGCTCATGTCCTCTTAAAAATCTCGCCAATGAAAAGACGACGTGCACGCTAAACGGGAGCGAGCATTGTTTTCCTGCACGTGCACGCTGATACGGCGGCGCGCACGCCAAGGTGAGAATTAGACTTGGGCGTGAAAGAAAACCGTAACACCAATGCTCATCACCGTATTGCTTATTTCGCTGTAAATAAGAAAAGTTTTAATATGAGCTGCTTTGTAAAAATCTTATTCATGAATCAGTTTGGAAAATAGATTTCATGTTTATTTGTTGGTGCTGTAGTGTGTTTTATTAATGCTTTGACTTGCGATTTTTTAGAAAAAAATGGCTCGTTTTTGTCCTTAGACACGAGTGAAATTTAAATATGTTGCATTTCACACGCCAACCACTAGAGAACAGCATCATTCCTTACTTTGCCACCAAATACTAGTTTCCTTTGTATAGACGCACGGCTGTATGTGTTCATACACGATTGCCATAGCGATCACGACTAGATGGCGACAAGTCAGTGTCGGCGGCGTTAAAAACTGGCGGCCATCTTAAAGCAGTAGAAACGAGCGTTCGCCTGTTCAGTGCATACATCACGAAAAATAACACTTAAAGTGCAAAGAAAATAATTACCAAGAATATATATATTAGTTATGATACCGCATCTGTGAAAAAACACCCCATTCGAA
The DNA here is from genome assembly GCF_051989575.1 of Stigmatopora nigra. NCBI lineage: Eukaryota > Metazoa > Chordata > Actinopteri > Syngnathiformes > Syngnathidae > Stigmatopora > Stigmatopora nigra. The sequence goes on from NC_135526.1 coordinate 9,646,865, forward strand.
AGTTGCATGAAAATTTAGCAATATCTAGCAATTTCAAAGTACTTGCTTCATTATAGTTATATTTATATGGAATGGCTATGACACAAAATGCCTATCAAGAGATAACGTTTCCCCCAATTGGCCCTACATTTCGCATCTTTATATGCCGATATCTATAGTTTCATGCATGCAGAGTATTGCTGTGCGAAGCATGATGCCACTTCCTGCTCCAGGTGTTTAATTTCTGTTCCAGTTTCATGCCCAATGCAAGATCTTAATTTCTTTGCCGGCCGGTTGATGCTCAACATTCCTGGCCGAACGCAACATCCGCTTCACTGTACGGAAAGCCGTCAGGATGCGGAAAGTGCCTGATCACAACGCCATCATGACTCATCACTTCCTCTCTCAGATTTTCAAAATAGTGGTAAGTGCGTATGCCATATATACAACTATATACTAGCAGTGGCGGACAGTCACGACCATCAAGGTCTTTTCTGTTGGCCTAATAAAAAATTTGAATCATATATTATATTTTGTCCATCGCTATTGAAGAATATGAATGTCATATTCTTCACTACTTATTAAATAATTCCAAATAGTCTGCTAGCTTCCTTTCATTGCTTCTCCCTTTGGTTGCACAACTTCCAGATGTGTTTTCATAATGAAGCATTTGACCAATCACATTTCAGCCATTATTTGTTGCCAGGGTCAGAAATCTGCCTCAAGGCCTTCACAATCAGTTCTGCAGGCTATGCTGCATTAAACAAGCGTCGATAAGACTGTTGCGTTAATCAATCAGATTTCAAGTTGGCAACACCACAATGCCTTAGCGTAGGGATACGTTATTGCCTTCTCGCAGGCGTAGGGATATGTCATCGCTTTCACCAAACCTAGTATCTCAAAAATGAAACTGACACATTAAGAAAGTACTTATTTCATTTGAAAGTCAACATACAGGAAGTCAGTATCAAGTCAAGTGCATCCCTCAAATGAAAACCAGTGAAAAATAATCATAAACTCACTATTTGAGGGCAGAGCGAACCTCAGCCAATCTATTTTCCATGTCATCTACCAATTGGCTGAAATTTGGCCTCTGCGAAGGCCGTTACAAGGCCGTCTCCCCCTCAGCAGCGCCCATGTCCACCCGCCCCTGCAGGCCGCCACCCTCGTCCACATCCTCCCAATCGTCCGCCTCACCATCCTGCACTCTCATTGGTCGGCCCCAGCGTAGGAGGCGGTATCTGAAGGGTGCCAGGAATAGGGCAGGGTCTGGCATAGGCCGCGGCCTCTGTGGTGACGTCACTCTTTCCCGAGGGACGCACGCTCGCACCCGCGCCGTCCTCACGCTGTACCTCACCAGGTGCTGTCCGACCGAAGGGGAGATGGATGCCGGCGACCGCTCGGGATCTACCTCCTCCTCATCGTCCTCATCTGTTTCAACCGTTTCCGTCTCTAGGGGTAGGGGGAGCGGGTCCACGTATACCCGGGTGGCGGCACCCGTGCAGCGTCGCTGGTGCAGTTCCGCACGGGCGGCGTTGAGCTGGTGGCACAGGGCAGCCTTGGCGCCCTTCTGTCGCTGAAGCTCACGATTGAGCATTGTAATTTTGTGGCTGCGACGCTTGAGCTCTTCCAGGAAGTGGCGCTCGTCCTGGCGTAGATTACGACCTAACTCCGATGCACGTGCCCCATCCAGGCACAGCTTTCCACGGGCAGCTATCGTTGTACCATGCTGCTCTTCGAGGAGGCGCCGAGCGGCCTCACAGCGTGACGCAAGCTCTGCTTCATATTCTGATACAAACAAAATCCTTTAGTGTTCTGCAAACGCAAACCACCGCAGCTCAGCTAAATGACATCCCAACTAAGGCTGAGCAATATTACCCTCACATTAACGGATTGTGATTAGAGGTAAGATCTTGAGGTCAAATTCGGCCCGACCCAAAATTCTCTCGCTGACTTTAAAAAATAAAACAAAAAATAGATGTTTTTAAAAATCTATACTAAAATGATGTGTAGATACTAAAACTAAGGAATACTTGTTATAAAATACATTTAGAATTTTAGATGAAACAGAAGGCGATGTAATCTTTTTGCAATCAGAGGTGAAGCTGCCGACAGGGAATGCTAATTTAATTTAAACAGTGGAAATCCTCCAACATCTATATTATCATATAAAAGCTGTCAATGTTTATACAGTCTTGTTTAACTTAGATTTTGTTTGAAAATACAGGCTCTAATCTGTTATCATAAATCACCTCCCCTCCACCCGACTCGAGTCGGGAGTCCTGAGTCCTTAAAAAAATAATAATGAAATTTTGGGTTTACTTTGGGCTCGGGCCTGCAAATCTAGTTAATTCCTCGGGTCCAGGTCGGGTTTTTTGATCCGAGAGCTGGGTCGAGTCAGAATTGTTTGGCCAGATCTTACCTCTAATTGTGATATGAAGTGACTATGACCATATTGCAGTTCTACGTTCAGCTTCTAATACAAAAAGTGGATTATACTTTATACTAATACATTTTTAGCATGTGCTATGAACATTAAATAGTCCCCTTTTGTGAGGAGGTGCTTCTGCTTTTATGTGTTTTATGTTTCACATCTTTTTTTGTGTTTTTTTTAACAATTCTCACTAAATAATGCTGATTTTGGTTAATTTTGCTATGATGCTTTGCATTATACTTTGGCAGTATGCTAATAGACTTTCATAAGATCAAATATTTCCCAAGTGTGTGTTTTGTCCACAGAATTACTTATACTGCCCAATTTTACAAATACATTGAAATCAAATCTACTGTATTGCTGTGGAATTACACTTCTGCCTAAGCCTTGGTTTGGAAAAACTACTGGGTGGCTAACTCATTGTTTTCCATTCTCAGTGGCAATGAAAGATGAGCTTTCATATCTGCTACTTCTCCTCGTTTAAACAAACTGCCCATGGCAGATAACTAGTTCAACATTTCCTTGCGTGTCCATTTTTCTTTTCTTTAAACTCCATTGCGAATAAACAAATTCCCACGAAACAAGCACACTTGGCTTCTTATCGTATTTTCTTACAGATAAGCCAATATTTGTAACAAAAAAATGATGACTGAATCAAGGATATGGCTTATATGCGCACAAAACTTACAGCATTGCTATACTCTTTCACCAGTAGATGTCGACACATTAATATTTAATATTTGTTGGTTATTTTCTGTTTTGCAGTAAGAAAACAACCATTACTGGATGAAATATTAACTTCCTTATGATATTGACCAAAAAATGTGCTTTAGATTCATGCAGTATCTCAGAAATACCACATGCAATGATTTTTCTTAAGATTTTCCCTTCAAAGTAACACATTTGTACACCCTATTAAAACCATGAATATGGAGGTGAGAATCAGGGAAGGCTTATACGCGGGAAATTGTAAAATTCAACGATATTAAGGGTGCAGCTTATATGCGAGAAAATAAGGTGAACAAAATGGGGGGGGGGGGGGGTGAATGTCATTAATTCCATCTCACCTGCCGATGTCTTGTGTGGGAACTTGGAGTCTAATTCACAGCTCAGCTCTGCATGCGCACACACAAAGTCATCAAGGTGAAATTGGATGCAGTTGCTTTCATTTGAATACCATTGACAGCGATAGAGTCAGAACTATTGTTCAAACATGACCATGTTTATCACCATCAATGGCACCTTATAAATCAAGGCCAAAAGAGAAGGCCTTGCTGGCCTTGACCACTGAGATAAGGCATACCATGGCATCTTCTTTTGAGGTTGCTGATCTCCACGTGCAGACCCGCCAGCAATGTGAAATGCTCGTGCTCGAGAAAGACAATTCCTCTTTGCACGCTGGCCACATGACGCTCCAGTCTACTGGCGTCCATGGAGGAAAACAATAAGGCACGTGCACGCGCGTCTGCAAAGTAAGCAGATAGGAATAACCTGAGGTCACATGCACGATGATAAACTGCGGCAGCGCGTGCGTGCTGGCCTACCGTGTGATGTTCAGCTGCTCCTCAGCGGCCAGACAAAAGATGCTGCTGCGTGTACGCACTCCAATAGCCGTGCACGAGCACTTGTCGGAGGAAGTGGAGAAAAAAATACTATAAACGTCGTCGTCACTTGCGTGGACGCGTTTAAGCGATGCAGGCCAGCCGCGTGCACAACAAAGCAGTTCGCCGTGCGCGTCTGTGTGGCCCGGCCACTACTGCCATCTAAAGGCAGGAGGGGAGTTTGAAATATGCGCTGTTATCAAACACTAAGGCGTCCTACAGTAATACCCCTTATTTCCTTCCATATTTGCATAGTAATAGCCGTTATACGCTGGGAAAGAACTGATTATTTTTGGTGTTTGGTTATTTGAATGACTAGCAATAATACAAAAAAAAAACATGTTTCCGCCCGGTCTCGAACCGGGGACCTTTCGCGTGTTAGGCGAACGTGATAACCACTACACTACGGAAACTGGCTGATTAACAATAGTTTTCACGAGTATATATATACATCACAAAATTGTGTTTTTTATATATACACCTATATTTGTATCGATTGAAACATGAATTCTCATCTCACCTTCTGAACCGCTTTGTCCTCACTATGGTCGTGGGGATGCTTGAGCCTATCCCAACTGACTTCGGGCCTGAAACGGGGATAGCCTGAATATGTGCCCAGCCAATTGCAGGGCACAGGAGACAACGACCAATCACACTCATACCAAGGGGACAATGAGTACCGAAAAAAACCCTGAAGAATATGTAAACTCCACACAGGTGGACTGACCTAAATTTGAAACCAGGTCCCCCAATGTGATGCCGCTGGGCCGCCCCAGATAGGAATTGTTTTGTTTGTTTGATAAGATGCCTCGTGGTGTAGAGGCTCACTCGCCTGACGCCTTATGGTCATTTGTCTCGGGGTGCCCTACGAATGACTAGTCACCAATCTAATCAAGGGTGTATTCTTTTCGCTCGAAGACTGCTGGGTCAAGCTCCGGCAACCCTCTCGAGGATGGGCGGAATGGAAGATATTATTCGATTTTTTTTAGAATCATTTACTTGCGGCTATTATATAAAAATAATATAATGGTGGACACATAAATTTCAACGATCGAATGCATTGTAGGCAGCTATATCACTATACGAAAAAAAAATTAAAATATAAACGGAGCGGAAAAGTTACTCCCCGTCGGGGAATCGAACCCCGGTCTTCCGCGTGACAGGCGGAGATACTGTCCACTATACTAACGAGGAAGGTGACTTTCCGTTGTCAAAGTAGAGTATTTCAATGAGAGTATTTAGTGTTAACCCTTAGAAGTATGGTACATTTTATGTCAGTGGCGTGGTTCATACATTATGTAATGACAGAACTTCATAACGCAGCCACTGCATGAGGATACTCTGAAAGAAATAAAACATACTGTTCTGTGGAACTTTTAGCATGAAGTTATGTGGGTTCACTTATCTCTAATTTCTTCGATATATTTATGTGTAGTGTACAATTGGGAAGTATAAAGTAAAGAAGTGGTATCCTGTAATCAAAAGAAAACTTCTAATCGAAGTATCAAACCTCGGTCTCAACCGGGATTGGCTGTAATACAGTGCACTATACTAACGAGTACACTGACAAAGAGACATAGTTTTTGTAGTTTTTGCGTTGTTCACGACAAAAGAGTTTGTAGACTTTGGGAAACGCATTTAGCTCCAGTCAGCTCTTATTTGCTGATTGGAATCTTAACTGCCCTGGAACATTTTCTCCAACTTCCCACTGAGATTTCAATTGACCCCATTCCCTCTTGGACTCCAAACTTACTCCTCTGTTTGCTTAAATGTCAATGAGGGTCATTGGGTTTGTCCATGAGGCAGTCTCAGCTTGTCCTCACCTGACCCTGTGGATCCACAAGTAGGTCGAAGGTGACGGGAACTGGAGTGTTCGATCTGAAACACTAGCAAATATGTTACCTTTATGTTAGGTTAGAATTTAATTTCATCCCGTATTCTGGAAATTTCTTGGTTGCAATAGAAAGACAGATACAAGACAGACAAGACATTGTAGAATCTAGACCTAGGTAACAAATGTTATGTAATATAGCATACATTTTATGATATATTTCTTTTCTGGAAAGAAAAGGATTTCTAGAAGATGACAGCAAAATGATGAATTGAGCCCTAACCCTGTCTTTTATTGAGCCGGGAAGGCATTCAATTGAAATTTGATTCGTATAGCCAGACTGACGGCCAGTCTAGGGTGTAGTCTGCCTTTTGCCCAAAGTCAGCTGGATTTGACTCCAGCAACCCCCTCATGAATGAATATTGGATAGTTGGCAGCAGCATGAGTCAGCATGGATCACCTTCCTAATGACAAATTTCACCTTTCAAAGTAATAGTTTTATGTTGGTTTGAAAGTAATTTAAATTAAAACGTAGATTTTAGGTTACGTTGTATTTTTTGCATTCTATGTTAAGTATCAAATTAAAATGTAATCATTTTAACAGTCGGACTGGCTTGCGCAAAATGTAAAAATCCACAAGTAATTAACTGGTTTGTCTGTATCTGCCACAAGATAGTGAAAAAACACATTCATCAAAAAACAGCAATCCTATAAATCCCTAGACATCAGATGTCAAAAGATGTGAAAGTGCCAAAGCATTTTTATTGGACATGGCTATTTATAAAATGGAAAAACAACAGCACTATTATAAAACTTCCCTGAAATTGTCTACCTATAAATGCATATTTGTGCATTGGAGGGGGGGTCGAGAGATAGATAGAGAAAGAGAGAGTAAGTGAAAAGAGAGAGAGAGAGAGAGAGAGAGAGAGAGAGAGAGAGAGAAAGAGAGCGAGAGAGAGAGAGAGAGAGAGAGAGAGAGAGAGAGAGAGAGAGAGAGAGAGAGAGAGAGAGAGAGAGAGAGAGAGAGAGAGAGAGAGAGAGAGAGAGAGGGAGAGAGAGAGGGAGAGAGGAAGGGCGTGCGAAAGAGGGAGAGGGAGGAGTAAAAAAAACAAGTGAAATATTAACCTTTTCCAATGCAAGAAAAAGAGAATTGCATCTCTCACTGACCCGAAGGTAAGAAATGGAGTTAACTAATAGTTTTAGAATGTTGTTGTTTATGCATTTAACTTTTGTAAGCAGGTGAAAACACACAAAATGGACAAAGCTGATACAGAAACCTTCCGGACCACCACCAGGGGCTATCACGGATCTCCAGAGGAACTGAGGGGGGAGGCTGATCCTTTCCTCGTGGCGGCCCGTCTTCTCCGTGGGACGTACCACGTGGAGCCACGCGTGCGAGATGGGAAGGTCCACGAAGACAAACATTTCTGCAGAGGAGCCGGTGTGCTGTTGAGGTTGGCACGCAAACACTCCAGAACTGGAAAGACACCCAAACTGGCTCCCATTGCTGAGATGTAACACAACAAAGGACAAATATGGAATTTTATGTTTGCGTTAACGCTAGAGATTAGAGAAGGGCTGTACAAACTACGACATTTGTACCTGCAGCAAATTTGGAAAATATTGTTGAGAAGAAGCTTTTGTTCTGCTTACATTAAATTGCACTTCTCAGTCTGAACACAAGACGGCGCTAATTAAAGTGCATTTCCATTAACTCAAGGTCAAAACGCGACAAGATGTTCAAATCAGTGTTTGAAATTCCAGTAGTTATATATAAAGAAACTTAAAAAGACATTTCAATCTCATAATTTTAAATCGTGCTAGTGCGTGTGCGTTCGTATGTTTTGTCAGTTGCCAAACATTCACCCCCTCTGTCAGCTATGCACTTGCCCTTCACCAAGAATAGAAAATGTTTTTTGATATGTTTATTATCCACTTCAATGCCAGACTGATTAAATTAGTATACTTTCTCATCTCATTTTCTGAACTGCTCTATCCTCACTGGGGTTGTGCTGCTTTTAAGAACTGGCTTTATTTATTTAGTTGAACAATGTAACCGGACAATAAAGAAGTTTTGGGTAGGAGAACAGTGGTACAATTTAAAACATGATTAAATACTCTTGCTACCTAATGCAATGAACCATGGCCAGTTTTTGTAAAGAACTTTTTGGGGGTGTACAAAAGCCATTTTCCATTTACTGCTCATAGTTGGCTGAGAAAAGCTTCAGCACCCTTGCGCCACTTGTCAGAATTTCTAGAACAGAAACTGAATAGATAAATATATTTCGTAGAATGGGCGGCCCGGCGGATTGAGTGGTTAGCATGTTGGCCTCATAGCTCCGAGGTCCTGTGTGGGTTTTCTTTGAGTACTCCAGTTTTCCTCCCACATTCTGATTGGACACTAAATTGCCCTGTCTGTATGAATGGTTGTCTGTTTGCTTGTGGCCTGCGATCGACTGGCCACCGATACAGGGTGTTGTCCCCCGCCTCTGGCCCAAAGTCACCACTTTTACCGAACTTTACTTTAGTGTAAAATAAAATATGAATTTGTTCAAATTTAAGATACAGTTGAACCTCTACAGAACCATACCAGAACAGAACTTTTTTCATGACTGGAAAATTTGGTAAGTGTACTTTATATTGGATTGGATAACTTTATTCATCAAATGGGAAAGGCATTTTAGACATTAATAGATAGGTAATAAGGTAATAAATAAATACATGAATAAATATATAAATAAATGAGCGCATTGCTGAAATGTGTTATGTTTTTGTTGATTTTCTTCACAAAGATTCAACTGAACTCCTGTGGTTCAAAACTATGGTATTATAAAGTATGTATATATATATATATATATATATATATATATATATATATATATATATATATATATATATATATATATATATATATATATATATATATATATATATATATATATATATATATATATATATATATATATATATATATATATATTATATATATATATATATATATATATATATATATATATATATATATATATATATATATATATATATATATATATATATATATATATATAGGCACATATATACATACATTTGCTGTTCTGTCTAATCACCCTCTTGCTACTGCCACAATGAATAATGTTATCCAATCCAATACACATATGTAAGTACATATATACACACATAAACATATATAAGCACATATATACATACATTCACATATATTAGCACATACATACATATATACACATATGTAAGAACATATATATACATACATAAATATATATAAGCACATATATACATACATACACTTAGATGTACATGCACACATACGGTAGGTCTTAACACTAAATGCGTGATTCGAAATTAGTCCCTGTTTTGTCTATTTAAACCCCACTGAGTTTAATATCATTGTCGGATCGTCTGCCTAAATTCCCTTACCATGCATCCACGTTATCTTGTTTTTTCTAATCCACGTATTTTCTCGAGTCCGGTTTGGTTTCATGTTTTGTTTCACAAGTCTTTGTTATTTTATAAGGTCCCTCCTAAGTTTTTCCTAAAGTTTTGGTTATGGGCACAATTGTCCTCGTCCTCACCTGCTTCCCTGCGACCTAATCCCTCCTACCTCGTCTCAACGTCTCCCGTGGACGTAACAATGAGAAATTAAATTTAGTCCACCAGATGGCGGCGAGAGCCTGTTCTACCATATCTCGAGTCACTCATTTGTATGTAAAAATGTCATAACCTGAAAATTTCTTACCTAGAGGCATTCATAATTAGAGGTATGACTGTATATAAATTCCTCGCAGCACTGTTTGGCAAAGCAATGGCACGTGATCATCTAGAGCCTGTAATGGTCAAGCGGGGCGTTTTATCATGATGTGTCGATCTGTCTTGACCTCCGCGGCAGAGGCTCCATCGAACCCCTGAGACTGACTCACCGAATCCCTGTGGTTCGACAGGACCCAGGTTAAGAATCACTGCCTTACTCCAATGTCAAGTTGGAGGTGTTAATATTATTAATTAGGATTATGTTAATTTTTGCAATTTACATTAGTTCTATATATGATGGCACATTTGTAGTCTATTCTCTGTTCAAAATTGGTTGGGGCCACGCTGTCTTCAGAAATAGGACTACACATTCTAAAGATGTAAGGCATGTGAAATTCATTCCCATATGATATCTTATGTTTATTGTTATGAACTTACTAAAATCACACTTGAACTACGTATTTTCACACCTAAAAAACGCACTGTTTGATAGGGCGTAGTCTCATTTTCAGCTATATTTTCAGTTTTTTCTCAATACCTCTTCAGAAAGGGTTCTACAATGAGTCGAGGCTAGCGTATGTTATGCTATCTGCTAGCGTACCTAGGTTATGCTAGCCACTAGCGTATGTTATGCAAACTAAGTTTGATGAAGCTTTATTGAGGTAAAAGGTACACTTTGATTTCAAGAGTTGGTTGTTCAACACGCTATGCTCCATCTCACTGTCAGTCATAGTTGTGTATTCCGGCAACTTGTTTCCATATTTGGCGAAAGCTCGAACAACAGCTAGCCGACACTTGAGCCCAGTCATCCACAATTCATTGTAACTTGCGACATGCATCACACCCAAGCCTTTGATTCTCCTTGCTTTTGTATCACCATCGACAATGGATTCCAAATCGTCACGTAACTCGTGTGACGCACTCTGCTCAAACTACAATGTTGGTCATTCGTCAGCAATCCGTTAGCAAACCTGTTAATTTGTGTTCGAGCCATGGCTTCAGTCCATTTTCCATGCGTTCACACTCACATTCTGTTGTCATTCACGTCAACCATTTCCTCTGTGTAGCTCTAGTACGCTGTTTCTTTAAGTATTCAGAGTGTTTTTGAGGGTTAAAAGCATTGCGAATATACGAAGGTCAAATGCCTTGCCATGGATTTACAGTAATGCTTGGAATGCGAGGGGAGAATATTTTTAGGGTGAACATCCGTTGGGTTCATCGCAATAAGTAGCATGCCGGCAAGCACTAAAACCAGTCACTCAAGCGAATTTAGTGTACAGAGAAGGAGTACCGACCGATTGGGCGCTTTGACCATTTTAGAGAAAATTTTACATTTGTAAGTGCACCCTATAGGTGTGAAAATACGTACTTGCCACGAACAGAGTGGTTTGGCTGCCCAGTGCAGTGTATAATGCTATTGACATGAGTCGTAACGTAACCTTATATCGAAAAAGCGTGACCGGACATTTAGTCGACGGACACTTCATCGCCGGACTCGCAAACGATTGTTTTCAAAATAAAAGGCAATAAATACATAAAAACATTAAACATTTTATTAAAAAGAAGACAAAGGAAATTCACATATTCTTTATTATAAAAAATAAAACAGCAAAAACTCGACAACATAAACATGACCATTTGGGCGTGTGCAAGTACTAAATGTGCTTGTCTCTATACACACTATGCACGAAACGGTTCATACGTTGAGCGCTCAATGTTTAGAATACCCCCCAAAAAATCACATCTGACATTTGACTTGTTATGTCACGTTGGTTCTTTTTTAAATGTCCGTCGATGTAATGTCCGGGTACCCGAAAAAGTGATCAATTGTGACTAAACTAACCAAGGGTTAGGGTTAGGTTTAATATCTAAGTACATTTGACAATCATAACCCTAACCCAAACGGCGACCAAAAGAGCGGAGACCAAAAGACCAGCGACCAAACGTACGAGCACCGCAATCGGTCGGTATGTAACAGGCCCAGCAGGTTGGTCTGGTTGCGCCTCTTGGCTTTTAATTTTGGAGTTGCTCTGCTCGAATGCACGAAAACATTTCAACTTTGGATTCTTAAGGTAACACACCTTCTCTCTTGCAATACATCATAACTTATTTGCAATAATGAAAGCTTTTAGAATGACTTTGGTTGTCATTTCATGTTACCTTTGAGCTCATATTTATTTGTAATATTAAAACTTGGTTTTTAAAACATAAATCACCTTTTTTCTAAATGATTTATGAAAATTAAGTTGGAAAGATGAATGTTTTTTTCAACAAACTCAAAAAAACAAATAACCAAAAATAAAGTATTATTTTTCGAAAATAAATGACATTATGCAACAGACATAAACTTGAATTTTCACCTCATTTAGCCTTTTTTAAATGGTTCAATTTTTATCTAGCTTATTTTAAAAATATTTGAAAAGTCACTTTTATTTTCTTCATAGCTTATTCAAGTATTTTGTTATAAAAGCACATATATTTCTTAAATGCATCAATGATGTTTAATTCCAATTAATTTTGAATTTCTTTTGACTTTCCCTTGAAAAAAGACTAATTGCAATAATAATATTTTTTTAATGTAAAACCTGTTCCAGCAAAAAGAGCATAACATTATTATTGACAAATATGACAGTGTATAGAAAAACAAGTTTGAATTCTTTAAAAGTGAAATCGATTTTTTTACGAGAAATATCAGATTTAAATTCTTTTATCGTTTCTCTAAATATGACGTTGATCTTGGAACTATTTTATAGAGAAAAAAGATGACTTCCCAATTATTTCCTTTTGTGAAATTCTATTTTTATTTTTTGGGGTTGTATGATTCCATAAAGGAAAATATTACTTACAGTACAATTCTAACTACCCTAAGTATTAAAAGTTCAACTCCGGGATATAAATATTGACACATTTGACTTAACCTCAGATAAACTCCCAAATTTTGGACTCCTTTGAAAATATGACCATTTGAAAGATTTTAAACATGACGTGCAAATAAATAGAAGCTAAATTTAGTGGATGTGCTTGGTATTTTTTCCTGATAGACTTAATTATTAGTCCAGGTAGTTGGTTCTAAAATTAAAACTGCAGCACACACCTCAGTTAATGACCAAAGTGGATACAGACATTACTGTATGCCTAATGATACGTCATTACGTGAAGAGAGCTGGAAAAAGTTGTAGTACAGTAATACCTTGACATTGAGTCCACCAATGTATGAGAAATTTGAGATACAAGTAAAATTCCGAGCAAATAATTGCCTTGAGATACAAGCTTACGAGACAACCAGGTGGCCAAGATGCGAGAGGCTACTTATGATAAGAGCGGACTGTCTTTTTCGTCGCATCTCCCTCATGTAAAGTTATCTAAAAGCACTGGGCAGAGCGTTGCATTTTCCGTGTTTTTGTGTTAGTCACTGCAGAATCAAGGGAAAAACAATGAGTACAAATGAGGCAGGGGCAATGAAGGGTAGTGTGAAGAAAAGGCGAGTGATGACAATGAATATTGAGCACGAAATAATCGAAAAACATGAGAGTGGTGTACGTTGGCTCGCCAATACGAGAGGTGCACCCGAACTAGTTGGCAAGTTGTTGTGCGTTATCCTATTGTGAGGACATTTGTGTGCGTCATTTTCGAAATATTTTGATTGGGAGACAAAAGCAAATAATCATAGATATGTTCCTCTTAAAAATTCCGGCTAAATGAAAAGGTGGAAGCGAGCCAATAAGTGCAAAGCCGGAGGAAGAAAAGTAAAAAAATTAAAGCGAAATTTGAATTAAGTTTAGTGTAAAATAAGATTAAAACGTATTTTTTGTGTGTGTCAGTATTGTATTCTAAGTTCATTAAAGTGAAAATTATGTTTGTAATGTTATGATGGTATTGTCATCCAAAAAGTCTCTCTTTCTCTTTGTCTCTTTCTCTCTTTTTCTCTCTCTGTCTCTTTCTGTCTCTCTCTGTCTCTCTCTCTCTCTCTTTCTCTCTCTCTTTCTCTCTCTTTCTCTCTCTTTCTCTCTCTGTCTCACCACCAAAATCACTTGAAATTGACATACAAGCTCGGTCCCGGAACGCATTAAGCTCATATCTCATGGTATTACTTGTAACATTTGATCTGCAGGAGTCAACATGACGTCCAAAATGGTGGTTAGGCAGCCTGCGCCCGTCATGGTGCACCAAGAGTCTAACCAGTGGGGCAGCGGAATCTGTGATTGTTGCGACGACGTTCCCATGTGTAAGACATTAAAATGTTATCTATTTTATATTGGTTTATTGAATAAATAATGTATTTCTTTATTTATTTGTTTATTTATCTGTTAAAATTCGGATCTCATCTTTAATCGTAATTACAAACCCTTCATCACTTTACTCCATCATAAATAAACTCAAGTAAAAGTAAAAAGTGGGCGGCCCGGCGGTTTGAGTGTTTAGCACGTCGGCCACACAACTCTGGGGTCCTGGGTTTAAATCTAGGTAAGTCCACCTATGTGGAGTTTGCATGTTCCCACTGGAACTGTGTGGGTTTTCTCCGAGTACTCTGGTTTACTCCCACATTCCAAAAGACATGCATGGTAGGCTGATTGGATACTAATTTTCCCCTAGATTTGAGTGTGAGTACGAATGGTTGTGCCCTGCGATCTGCTAGCCACCGATAGAGAGTCTACCCTGCCTCTGGCCCGAAGGCAGCTGGGATGGCCTCCAGCACCTCCCGCTACCCTGGATAGGATAGTCCTTTCAGAAAATGAATTAAGGAATGAATAAAAGTAAATAGCAAACTACTATTAGATGAATGGCATTTAATGCTCAAGAAATCCAAAGTTGTATCACCAATTCTAACAAGTGTTTGTTTCACTACAAAATAAAAGGCTGCTTCGCATGCTGGTGTTGTCCTTGCTTCATGTGTATGACGACGAAGAAGTATGGCGAGTGCCTCTGCCTTCCCCTGGTGGATTGTCTGGTCAGCCCCATCGTGCACCCTGTCACTATGACCACCAGATATTCCATGCGCCAGCTGTACGGCATACGGGTAAATGGAATAACTTATAAACATTTTTTTATTTGAGACAAAAAAAAACATCTTTCTCCATTGCATGATGTCTTTCACCATCATACTTATTTTTCTTCTGATATCCACACCTGATAAATTACATTTTAAGTGGGCTTTCAACTTTTGATATGTGTTTTTTTTTTGCGCGCAGGGGTCCATGTCCAACGACTGCCTGTTATCCACCTTTTGTGTATCGTGCGTGTGGTGCCAGATGGCACGCGAGATGAAGGAGCGCTCCATCCAAATCGTGCTTGTTAACAAACACACCAAGAATTTAGCCTGACCATAGCGCCCCCTTTTTATTGTTTAAAATTCAATATTCATTTTCTGTGTATCCTCACAAGGGTTGCAGGGGGTGCTGGAGCCAATCCCAGCCAACAATCGGCACAAGGCGGAGGACACCCTGATTTGGTGGCCAGCCAATCGCAGGGCACAAGGAGACAAAGGACAACCATTCACGCTCACACTCACAGCTAGGGGCAATTTAGAGTGTTCAAACTGCCTAGAATGCATGTTTATAGGATGTGGGAGGAAACAGGAATACCCGGAGAAAACCCACGCAGGCATGGGTAAAACAAAATCCACACAGGAAGGTCTCAACCTGAGATTGAATCCTTGATCTCTGAACTGTGAGTCGAACGTGCTAGCCACTCTTCACCTTGCCGATTGTTGCAAATCATTGCAAATTACATTGTAAACTATAATTACATTATAATTCTACACTACACTAATAATTGTACACTACACAACAATTGTGTAGAAACAATTGTACACTACACAAATAATTGTACACGACCCTATAATTCAATAAAAATATTCTTTCTGTTTTCTATTCCTTCAAAGGGGTTTAAGAGTCATTCTTAAGCAACAAGTGATCAATTATACAAAAGTCTGTATCATACAAAAGTCTGTTGAGCCATTTTAAAATTTTGGAAAGCAGTCCATGTAGTAGTAAAGCAGCACCTTATCACCACACTGCTACCACCAGGTTTGATTAGATAGCAGCATCTTTTTTTTACTACTATCTTAAATAACACCAGATGGAAACAAGATAGACATTTTGACTTGAAAGTAAGTAATATGTAACCCAAAGTCTTTTGGAACATTTTTATACTACAACTATCTTAAATAACACCAGATGGAAACAAGATAGACGTTTTGACTTGAAAGTCAGTAATATGTAACCCGAAGTCTTTTGGAACATTTTTTTTCCTGCAAAATGTGGGATACTATTCAAAGTGATTCATTCTTGTAAAAATCTGTAATACCTTGAGATACCTGCTTTATGCGTTCCAGGACCGAGCTCGTATGTCGAGCTACTCTCAAATCAACTAGTCAAGGGTGTAGTCTGCCTTTCGCCCGAAGACAGCCGGGTTAGGCTCCAGCAACCCCCGCAACCCTTTCGAGGATGAGCGGTATGGAAGAAGAATGAATGAATGAATGAATAAATCTCAAGGCAAATATTTATTAAACATGTGGTTTTAGCGGGTGGGTGTAGCGTGTATGTTTAAGCTTGTGTATATTTTGCCATGCCTGGCTGCGTCTTTTTAATGTTGCATCCTCTGTGTGTCAAATATAAAAATAGCACTCGTTACTGACACTGCGCCTTAAAATGTGATGCGCCGAATAGTCGTGAATATACGGTATTTCTTAAAACTACTTTTGGGAAAAGTACATTCACTGGTGCAAGACGAAGACTTTCCTAGAATTTTCTTTTGATTGTCTTTCTATTACTTTTACTGTATGTAACTGTGTGTGCCGTTTTGTCCAACAATCACCTGATTAAACAACATGGAGGAAATGAGTCAAGCAACGGGTCTATTTTTTCCAAGAATGGTTGTGGATGAAGTAGGTTCTTTAGGTGCGAGACGTTGCACATATTATGTGTGTGTACATAAGTCACAGATTTTAAATCAGTTGTTTAGAGCCTTTTAAGGGGGCACAACAAAAGCCCCGTGCCCCCGCCTTTACAACACAGGGTCTAGCCAGTAATGAACATTCTTGCCGCCTTTACAAGCTCGCCCGGACACGCCCCTTCACTCACACCCCATTAAAAGGCCCAGCATTCATCCTGGCAAACCATAACTGTCATTGTGATCCCATTAAAACAACAAACTGGCAGGCGGGGCGCTGAAACGGGGTGAGGTTGGGGAAGTAACATGTGGGCTGTTGTGATTAATTAAACATGTCTTTAAACTAATTTGATGTAGTTAATGTTTGCCAACTGGATGTCATTTGTTCCTGTAAAACTTTGCAATTTCCTATTTTTAGAATTCAAATATGTAATTGGATGTCTGAACATACTTGCCTTTTATTGTTTATATTGGTCTAGAACTATTATAAGGTTTTCAGGAAACATTTTAAGGAGTTGAATACAAAAGAAGAAAAGTATAAATCATTTGTCTAACCACAAGTTCTGCAACACAAGTGACGTTTGCATGAGATTTCATTATTCATTCGAAGGGAATGTCTCCCAAAATGTATTATATTTTCAAGGATCTCTTGTCTGAGATGTCATTCAACAAAACACAATTCTGCTTGATATTGCAATTATTTTGCGAATCACAAATTAATTCTTCACTTGCCTACTCCGCTTTCGATCAAAGTCGTTAAGACCTGTGACATACAATAATTCATTGAATGGATGATGTGTAACAGTGTAACAAAATTAATAAGTGTGTTGGATTAATTCTGTAATACAATTATATATGTAAATTGTGACGCTCTTTTCGCTTCTTTATGGAATTGTTTTGTCGAATGAAGGCTTGTTTGTTTAAATTCCAATGGAGTTTGTTTTTAGTTCCCCTTTATTGTTATTATTGAATAACTGATAGGCTATGATTGTTGCAGATGTTGTTTTTGCTTATGCAGTCGGATTAATCAATAACCTTGTAATTGTTTTGTTTTATGGACTTCAAAGGGCATAAGAAATGACCGCACGGTAGAATTACTGGCGGCGGAGACGAGGTCGGAATGTTCTCACTTGCAAGTTGATCATCAGAGACACCAATTTAATTAAATGTCAATAATTTAATCAGATATTTGCCTGCAGTGTTTTATAGTAACATTAAAGTATAATTATTGATGAACATAACAAAGTGTCTTTCCAGAAAGGGAATTTAATCAATGAAGGTACTATTTTCAACAATCAAATGCAACTATCCCACATTGGCTGCCTTTCCTGGTGACATCAGTAATGCCCATTGTACCCATTCTTGGTGTTGCCTGTTCCTTTAAATCAGGAGATCTGCTGGATTTGTGCAATTTAACCGTGAAATAGAGTGAGATATGAAAATCCTAACACATGAGAAATTTGACTTACGAGGAAAAGTCAGAGCAAATCTTTACCTTGATATAGAAGACAAATTTTGAGATACGAGTATACGACATGTTTCCCGATGGTAAAGATATCTTCGAGGACCAGGCCGTAAAGGTGGCCATAAAGCAACAAGTTCCAACTCGAAAGTCACGGTAGAATACATTAACATCTTTGCCTCAGTTATCGCACAGGAAGATTTTGATTTAGTGTAACGTGATATTAAAAATTACTTTTAAGTGTGTGCATAGTAATCTAACTTTATTTAAGTTAAATTTAAACTTTATGTAATGTTATGAGCACGTTGGCGTCCGTCAAGTCTCTTTCCTGTCCTTTCTCTCTCTCATCCGGGCACTCCACGTTAAGCCGCTGTCACCTATCTGTACTGAGTAATGTACATTTTGGAATTGAAAAACATAACCACTAGATAGTTATTTGTTACTTTGTGAGCAGGTGGTGAATTTAAAAATATAAAGATGTTTTCCCATTGTAACATCCAGTTTTTTTCTGAAAGTGGGAACAGATTAATTAGTATTTAGTTATTTTCTATGGAAAAAAAATATTTGACATACGAGCTAGGTCTCCAAATGCATTGAGCTCATATTTCAAGGTCTTACTGTACAATGAAACGTGTTGCACAGATTCTTTGATGTAGCACTGGAGGGAGCCAACGTAGTACTAGTGGTTGAGTGGCGTAGAGTGAGTGGATGCATTTGAACCTGAAAGCTTGTGAGTCCCACCTGAGTGAAGCCGCCCCCACCCCTAGTTTTCCCACTCCCCCAGTCTTCCTGATAGGGTGACCCCAATCTTCCACCATGACAGATAGAGATGCTCAGAGTCTCTCTGTCATTTCCTGGGGGAAGTGTTCCTTTTTCAAAAGACAAGCTCCCAGTTTGTGGGGAGTGGGGTGCTGATAACATGTAGATTAAAATGAGCTGGAAAGGTGATGGGAGGGCGGTATATGCGTGAGTCACTCAAGCGTAGTCCGACTATCATACCGCAGGCAAAGCAAACAACGGCAGCAGGACTGTCTGATAGCGGTGGATGTGTGGTTGCATGTGCTTGTGGGGGAGCGCAAGTATGAAGGGCAAAGGGGCATGAATGATCAGCAACCCTGCTAATCTAGCCTTTGAGTTCAATCAGAGATAACAGTTAATTGTACTGGTACAAAATTCTGGCAATCCAAAATTTTCAATTCAGAGAAAACAGAGAAAACAACTTTTATCTCATGAAAAGTAAATGAATACATGAAAAAATTGAATGTTGACCGTGGAGGTTGGAGGCCTCTAAAATTGCAAAAATGAGTGTGTGTTTTTATTTTTTATTTTATAGCAGTAAAAGCAGATGTAATGGTTGTTCGTCTCGATGTGTGCCCTACAACTTTCGCCATTGGGTGAGCCGGGATAGGCACCAGCAACCATGACCCTGGCGGTGTTGAAAATGAATGAATGAAAAGCTGTTGTGATTTAATCAGAAAAAAAAATGGAATTCTGTTGGAGGATTTGACAGCAACTTTGTGTGGAAATGTTACAAATAAAATCTGATTATTTTTTCCTCAAATAAAGAGAAATTAAGTTGATCAATTCAAAAAGTACTAATTGTGTGTTTTTTTTCTCCAATCATTATTTTTGAGTTCACAAGACTTCAATTCTTTTTCCTAAAATTTGGCTCTCTGCTTCCCAAAAAGAATCCCTAAACAATTCGATTTAAAACTTTCAAAATACTTTACTTTCAGGTCCATGAGGGCCCATATACATGCAGTCTGCTTCTCATATCTCCCTCCTCCACCACATCTGAATCAAATGATCAACTAATCAGCAAGCTGACCAGGAGCTTGATCACGATTCTGATTATTTGATTCAGGTGTATTGGTGGAGGGAAAAATGCAAATCAGACTGGATAGGGGCCCTTGAGGACCAGAGTTGGAGACCCCCCGTCTTAGTGAAATGTAACTTTTGTGTTAGAAATCATCATTGCTTAATATGAATATTACATATCAAGGGGTTCAATCTCTACATTTCAAATTATTTTAAAATATTTAGTTAGTCTTTTGACAAACTTGTCAAGCAATGGATGGGATGGGGGCGGGTTTACAGTATTTAGCATTGTTAGCATTGTGATATACGGCCTCCCCAAACAAACTTGAAGTGCATCTCGGGGTTCGTTAAAAAGGTGAACGACATCCATAACTTGGATCTGGGTGTGTGCATGTGCGTGTACGAAGGCACACACGAGCATTGGACCGTTTAGCCAGCAAGTTTTGGTATTCAGATAAACTTTTATGGATGGAGAAAAAGCCAAAGTACACAATTACTGTCAACATTGCTCTTTTCAAGTTAGTCTGGATCCCTTCACCTGACCTTTTGACCTTTGTCATGAGCAGCAACATAAATGTTTGCTTTCAAACATTGTAATGATCCAAAAGTGAAAGTAACAACAATGAAGAATGATAATGTTTTTGCCACACAATGATAGTAAAAGCCATTCCTTTCCCTGTATTGTCAACTCACTACATTAAGCAAAAAGAGTTTAAAATGACAACCTTTTTTTACATTAAAAATTTGGTATAAGAATGGAAAGAGAATCCTGCCATTTTTTACTTCTTTTTCATCTTTATTTTCTTATTTTCTTTGGAAAAACAATATTTTACTGACGCTGGAAGGTTTCTAAGTAAAAAAGCTTTGTACTTGCAAAAAGATTGTTTTCTCCTAAATTCCATGTTAATATTATTCCTTAACTCCTGTTGTCGCTATACAGTGGTACCTCGACATACGAGTACCTTGACATACGAGCATTTCGAGCAAATAATCATCAGTAGAAAAATTCCGAGATGAGAAAGCCAGGTGGCCAAAAGCTGGGAGGCTGTTTATCATTGTAGCGTCTTTTTTGACGCAAATCTCTTTCGTGTTTAACAGATATCTACGAGCACTGGGCGGAGCATTGCATTTTTTTCTGTGTTTTTTTCCGTCACTCAGCGCGAATGCTGGAGCAATCGCTAATATGAGGTATTATGAGTATAGCATATTACTTCTTGTTGGCTGCTCATACAGACATCAGGGGGACTGGGTCTGTCCACCGCAACTCCTCGTGTAATATCTCTGGTCACAACTACCTATTTGTAATGCAGTGACGGGCCGTCGGAGCCTTCTCTGCTGGCCTAAGAATATCTGAATCATATATTATATTTTGTCCATCAATACTTTTAAATAATTTAAAATTGTCTGTTAGCTTCCTTTCATTGCTTTCCCCCTGGTTGCACTTGCTTCTAGATGTGTTTTCATATTGAAGCATTTAACCAATCACATTTCAGCCATTATTTGTTGCCAGGGTCAGAAATCTGCCTCAAGGCCTTCACAATCAGTTCTGCAGGCTCTGCTGCATTAAACACGTGTCGATAAGACTGTTGCTTTAATCAATCAGATTTCAAGTTTGCAACACTGCCTTCTCGCAATCGTAGGGATGCGTCATTACCTTCAACAGGTGTAGGGATACGTCAGCGCTTTCACCAACTATGATTGGCTAGTGATAGAGCAGGGGGGTCAAAGCCAGAGTGAGCCAGCCAGAGTGAGCAAACTCAACCCACACTGTCCAACAAATGGATTTGGTTGCAGATTTGTTGGCAAAGTCATTTTCCAGAGAGATGGATTGGAACGAATTAATTTGTTTTTAGTTCATTTCAATGGGGAACGTTCATTCGAGTAACAAGAATATCGACATACTAGCTCAGTCCTGGAACGAATTAAGCTCGTATCTCGAGGTACCACTGTATATCCGTTTAAAGAAATTTGACTTTTATAAAAATAAAACCAGCAAATTTGTGATGATGATTATTCCTGAAATAGTATTTTTTTTCTTGAAATGTTAAACCAAACTTTATTTAAACAATACTTAAATACTTTTTCATTTTCCACTGATTTTAGAACCACTTATCGTGTTCTGTTGTCTGTTACTAATTCAAACTTTATAACCTTCAGAAACAATTTTTTTGGTAAAAAACAAAATGATATCTTTGGAAAAAAAATCAGAAAAAAAACTCTTACATTTTTTAATGCATATGATTGAAATATTACCTTTCTAAATGGTAATACAAGAAGATTTTACTATTTATGAAGTAGGACTTTTATCTTTTCACCACTTCCAGCAGTTAAAAATAAAAAAAGAGAAAAAAACATTTTCCAGATTATTTTTCTTGAAATCTTTGCGAAAATATTGATTGAAAAAAAATATA
Source organism: Stigmatopora nigra (assembly GCF_051989575.1). NCBI lineage: Eukaryota > Metazoa > Chordata > Actinopteri > Syngnathiformes > Syngnathidae > Stigmatopora > Stigmatopora nigra. The sequence goes on from NC_135526.1 coordinate 9,669,057, forward strand.
GTTTTTTTTCTACGTATCTTTTTATGTAACGTCTTTTTTCCCTTCCTCTTAGGATGAATTTTCTCAGAGGCGGAGTGTGTTCGCTTAATGGCTGGCATTTATTCCCAACTGACCTAGTGCGCCTCTAACTACCCTGACCTACTACTTCATTGCCCCCCACCCCCTGTCCCCAAACCCTTAAACCTAGACTCCTTGTCACCATGGTGATTGCTAGACTAAACAGCCAGCAAAATTCACCAGATCCCAACATAACTGAAAATCCCCCCTGCCACTTTAAGCAAGCCTCGTTCGCACCCGTGAAGTGAAGGCTAGCATGTATTCTTAACATTCTTGGGGCGTAAACAATAGCGAGGCCAACAGATGCATCACCGGGAAGGCCGGGAATGTTTATGTCGCCCATTTGACCCCCCCACCCTACTCGCCTCGCTCCCGCCCGACACACAACCGGCTACGTCGTCCTCGGTCTTCTCATCTTGAGGTCGGTTTATGCTCAAAATCTTTCTACTTGGAATGACACCGAACAACATTAAAGGAGGACGGGATTGGTTGTCAAAATTTTCATCTGTGTATTATTATGGGCAATCGCCATATCTTGAGTTGGTTTGATATTTTTCTCTTTTCAATTTATGACTTGTTGTGGGGTTGCTTGTCAGTTGTTATTCAAATGGAATTTTCTTTAAAAATGATGGTAATATTTTTTTTAATTATCTGCTGATATTTCGGGGTATTTTTTTTGTCATATTTACTTCATATTTGAAATGTTTAACTACTCTCCATTTTCTTGATTTTGTTGCAGATTATTTAAAAATACTAGTAAATAAAAAATATAACAATAGGAAACCCAAGTTAAAAGAAATTGGGTTTTTATCAAAAAAAGGAATCTTTTTTTCTGGCCTGTAAGTTAACTTCTCCTTTTACCTCAAAGTGACATGAAACCCTAAAATATATATATTTTTTAATTGGGTTCAATTCTGCTTACTTTTGTATTTATATGCACAGCACCACCATCAGGTGGTGAAGTTATAAAATGTGTGACATCCAACCCTTGTGACTAGCACTCCTCTCCTACGATCGATAAATTTATATAGATACAAAATGTATATATATATATATATATATATATATATATATATATATATATATATATATATATATATATATATATATATATATATATATATATATATATATATATATATATATATATATATATATATATATATATATATATATATATATATATATATATATATATATATATATATATATATATATATATATATATATATATATATATATATATATATATACATATACATATATATATATATATATATATATATATATATATATATATATATATATATATATATATATATATATATATATATATATATATATATATATATATATATATATATATATATATATATATATATATATATATATATATATATATATATATATATATATATATATATATATTCAGGTTATTTTAAAGAATTTGACGGTAATCCCCCTTCTTCATTATCCTATTTACTCTCTGTAAATCACCAGTTCCATTGGTAGCAAAAAAGCCCCAGAGAACAATACTACCACCACCGTGCTTCACGGTAGGCATGGTGCACTTGGGGTTAAAGGCCTCACCTTTTCTCCTCCAAACATATTGCTGGGCATTGTGGCAAAACAGCTAAATTTTTGTTTCATCTGACCACAGAACTTTCCTCCAGAAGGTCTTATCTTGGTTCATGTGATCAGCAACAAACTTCAGTCGAGCCTTAAGGTGGAGGAAGGACTTCCTTCTTGCATGGTAGCCTCTCAGTCCATGGAGATGCAAAACACGCTTGACTGTGAACACTGACGCCTGTGTTCCAGCAGCTTCTAATTCTTGGCAGATCTGCTTTTTTGGGTATTCTTGGTTGAATCTTCACCCTGCTGACCAATTTTCTCTCAGCAGCAGCTGACAGCTTGTGTTTTCTTACTGAGCGTGGCAGTACCATGTACTTTATACTTACAAACAATTGTTTGCACTGTTGCTCTTGGGACCTGTAGCTGCTTTGAAATCATTCCAGGCAATGTTCCCTCTAATTTTTCGTTGGTCTGGGCAGAAAGACAACCTCCAGTACCAGTGTGAGCGACATCATCATTGCTCGCTATGGGCACACCAGTATCACACCTGCCATAAGCAGGTGCATGTCAATGTTCCCTTTAATTTTCCATGTAAAACATGCTGTAAAACACGAAAAACATAAGAGTGGACAGAGCTACTACCACTGGCTTCCATGTAAACGGAGCCATCATGGGGAAAGGGGTAAAAAAAAATAAAAAGTAAGATTAAATAAATGAATAATAATAATAAAAAATTGGGATTTTATTTACAGCGCACCATATGATTGCTGCTGCAGACAAGACGAGAGTAGTGTGCGAGGGAACATTGGCTCCAAGTGACTTTCCTGACTTGTTCAAATCAAGGATTCACTTTTTCAGATCCATGCTGAGCTCCTTTGACTTTCCCATTGTGACATTTATGGGCATTTGCATCCAATGAGCCCTCTTTAAATGGCATCAGAGAAGTCACCAGCTGTAGTCACTCGTAATCACTCACAAGAAGTTAAGAGGCCATGCTATGAAGCTCATTTCACTGACACAACTTTCTAAGTCACCGAAATTCCTAATTCGTGTTGCTGTATGGATATTTTTGATCCAGCAGATTTGATCACTTTTTCTGATAACCCATAATAAAGTCATAAAAGAACCAAACTTCATGAATGTTTTTGTGACCAAGAGGTATCTGTTCCAATCACTCTATCAGAGAAAAATCAGAGTTGTAGAAATATGTAGTAGAAATAACCAGAATCTCAAGAGAGCCATGACATTATGTTCTTCACGTGTATGTAAAACTTTGAAACTTCGACCACAACTCTATATATATATATTAACCCCCCCCCCCCCCCCCCACACACACACACACAGACACACACACACAAACACAACATTTGCGGGCTCAGGGAGCGGACACTGAGTTTTGCACATTTGACTTGAGAAAATCTGTTACTGTTAGATCGATCGTGGTTGTCGGCAGACGTATTGGAGTCCCTTGGCCGACCGATCGCTTGACCGCATTCTGACATCATCACTCCACATTAGACAAGGACACACACACACACACACACACACACACAGAAACACACACACACAAAATGAGAACGAGCCAGTGTTGCTCATCAGTCAGAAGAAGTCGCCTGGCCTGGCACTTGATAACGAGCCTCTTAAACTCGCAAGCTAATCAAGCTCAAAGAGACTAAAAAAGAAAAAAAAGAAAGAAAAGATAGCAGAGGAGAAGGCCTATCTCTTCTTTTTTTCCACTTTTTCAATTCCCTCCTTATCTCCTTTGCTCCGTGGGGGGACCCTAATGGCTATTGGGGGTGCATACCAGCACTGAAGTTCAAAATGGACTCAAGTGAAGGCACATTAAGACAGAGTGAGGAAATAGCTGGATTCATTTAGTTCAGTTTGGTTTATTCATTACAGTATTTAAGTACAAAAAATGACACATTGTATCACTTATTTGATTAAAAAACCCAAACAAACTTTTAGGAACATATTAGGTTTTTTTCAAAGCAGCTCTTTCTCTTCCTTATTTTTGATGGAGTTTTTTGAAGAGAAAAAATTACATTTATTTTTTTTAAACTTCACTTGAAAACCAAGACACCTCCACATTAGACTATAAATTCTAATGGTAGAAGTAGTTAATGTATAGACATTTCTTATTTTAAAACTGGTCTTAATCTTTTTTTCTTGAAAAATAAAATTTTTTGACTACTATACCATGTGTTGATGATTTTGAATATGTTATGTAATGCATTTTTAATCCCCCTGTTGTTAAAATATTTTTTTCAAATGAACTTGCGTGTCCCTATTGACAACCTCTTGCTTAGAAGATATATGTTTATATATTTAAAACCTCCCAAAGTTAGGCTTGTCATGTAAAATTTTTCACTGAAAATATTTTTACACTTTCTGGTGAAAAAAAACAACATTTGTGGACAATGTTTGTGGACAAAGAATTGCGCCTAATTAAAAGAAGTCTTCATTTTAGGATTTCACATCACTTTGAGGTAAAAGGAGGTTGCTTTTTTAAGTTAAATTCCTGGCCAGAAAAATGTTGTTGTTGTTGTTAAAATGACAACGCAGCAGGTTCACCTCTGAATGGTTCTACAAATAATTCAAGGTTAATATTTGTAATGGTCAAGTCAAAGTCCAGATTTAAATCTTATTGAAATGCTGTGATGGGGTATGAATAGAGCTGTTCATACTAGAAACCCCTCTAATTTTGCTGAAATGAAACAATTCTGCACAGAACAATGGACAAAAATTCCTCCAAAGCGTTGTGAAACACTCATCAGAAATTATTATAAAAATTTGATTTCAGTTAATGCTGCCAAAAGTGGAACACCCAGTTATTAGGTTCAGAGGGGAATTATTTTTCACAGAGGAACAGACAAGTTTTTAATTTTTCTGCCTTGGTAAATAAAATAATCAATTAAAAACTTTTTTTGTTTCCTTTGGTTGTCTTTGTGTCAAACTAAAATTGGTTTGATGATCTGAAATCTTTGTCTATTGTATGATATTTTATGCAAAAAAAAATACACAGAAATCAGGAAGGAGGGAAATACTTTTCCACGGCATTGAATATGTTTTGGAACAACATGTACATGATGATGATATCTTTCTATTTCTATGAGCCTGGGGGAAAAAAAGGAAAAACAGAGGATCATTTATATCCGACGGGAAGAGAAAATTAAATAAACTGCAACAAGTGGCTCTCCACTTATTCTTTGTCGTCATCTTTTTTTTTTGTCTACTTGCTTAGTTAAACAATTGCTTTGTTTTCTCATACATCTCCAAACATTTCCATGACACCATTCTCTTTCATACAAAATATCATTTATCCTTTTCATACAGTTAACTTCAATGAAAAAAAAACACTCTTAAAACACTGAGTATTCAAAGGTGATTGTGTAAAAAATATTACTGCCAGATTCAACTTTTTAGAGAGCAAAACAAAGTTTCCTTCTTGAAAATGCAGTTTGTGAATTGTTTATTGTTTTTGAATAAGTTGTTGTCAACCCATCATATAGAGAGGGTTCCCCAAAAACTGCCATTATTTTAACAGAAAATTCAGTCATTCTGTCATTTTCTGAACTGCTTCATCATCAGGAAGGGGGTGCTGGAACCTATCCCAGCTGATTTAAGCCCAGATGTGGGGAGCGGGGGGCTGAATCGGTTGCCAGCCGATCGGAGGACACAGGAGACAGACAACCATTCACACTCACAATTATATCTAGGGGCAATTTAGAGCGTCCAATCAGCCCCCAAGTATTCAAACATCTACAAATCTGTCAATTTCTGCATCTTCTTTATCCAAAATAAAGATTTCAGCTAAGTAGGCGTGCTCACCGACAATACTGGGTTCCATTTCATTTTCAGGGTCAGAGTTGTCGCCGTGGGGTTTCATAATAGTGATTCCAGCTTTGAAGAAAGCTCAAACTACAGTGCTCGCCGGCACTTTGGCCATGGCATTGACCAAACTTTCCAAATCGTCACGTCTTTGTCTAGAGCAGTGTTTCTCAACCTGGGTTCGGTGAGTCGGTCTCGGTGGAGCCTCTGCCTCGGAGGTCAAGACACATGGACTCATCATGTCTATTCACGATAACATGCCCCACTTGACAATCACTGGCTGCAGATGATCATGTGACATTGCTTGGCCAATCAGTGCTGCGAGGAACTTATATACTTTAATACCTTGACATACGAGTGCCCCGACATACGATGAATTTGACATACGAGTGCCCCGACATACAATGAATTTGACATACGAG